>NC_033798.1:35307439-35322156 GCF_001876935.1 Asparagus officinalis | reverse complement strand
ATGTAGATGTCTATTATAGTGTTTATTATCTAGTGATGTTTCTTTCCATGGTTCAGTATTGATACTTAGGTATCTACAGTCTGAGACATATGGTATATACATGAGGGTTTACTTGTTTGGAATATTCCGCTCGACGTACTACGTCTCGTGTTGTAGATTTCTAAGTATTAATACTATTAGATATGAGAAAAATGATGTAGGTAGACTATGCTTAATAGATAGATCCTCCACTACATCTAGCAGCCCTTCCCCTGGGGGCGGATGGAGGTAATCTTGTTGTGGCATTCTGACGCTTTTGTCATTGCTCTTTTTGTTTTAATTTTCTTTTCCGATAGTTCAGAGCTTCGGAGAGCCGTAGGTTGACGGTCTTCCAGTATAGTCACCGTCGTTCAGTTTAGTGGTGAGACTCCATGGTGTTGACTTTCACATTCAGGCATTAGAGTTTATTTTCTTCTTGTAAAGGCTGTGAGCCTTAGTACGATTTCTATTTAGTTTGTGATGAGACATTTTCTTTCAGTCATCAGATGTATTTCAGACTTACTGGTTGAGACATGAGTTCATTTATAAGATTTATCTTTCTACATTATGTCTACTGTGTTTAATATCTTCTTTCTGCCTATATTGTACCTGCACTTTATTTTTAATTCCACTAGAGGATATTGTTGTGATTGGTAAAACTTGTTGTTGCACAGTTTAGGTGCATGGCAGGTTTGACATCTCTGAGTTCACCTTGGACTACAGCCATGTGTGAAAACAGGGGCATCACAACATCTGTTATTTTATTTTGATTAATGATCATGATATGAGTATTGGTAGCTTATTGTTGAGATCCATTCGTTCAATTTCAAATATCAATAATTATTCCTTTCATTTATCCCCTTATAGTGTACCCAAGATTTTTATGGTTGTCTATTTGACCTTAAGCTCGCCGCTATTATTTCTACATCCATTAACATGTCATACAGTTGGCAAGGGCAAATATATTATAGACCCTGTCATAGAAGATTAGCTCCGGCAAAAATCATAGTAGAAGTTAATTTGTATTTACTTTTGTAGTACTTTTGACTTATCGAACATATACTAATGTGTATTGTAGCTATTATCAAACTTATATCATATTATTGTTCCCTTTAGCCCTCTGCTATTCTGGTATTCTATGAACTCTGATGTCAACCCTGTGATTTTGAGTGTTGTATATATTTTTGCTGCTTTGTTTTCGCTCTTCAGTAATGTTGTGTGTGTATATATATAGGAGTGTATGTAAAAATAGAGCATGTTGACTTTCTTTATTACGGACAGGTCATGTCCAAATTTTATGTGCCTCTATAGGCATTACAATTAGGGTAAGAAAAAGGTTAAAGTTAGTTTAATTAGGGTTCTATACGTAGGGTACTATGATTAGGGTTACTATTAGGATTTTCTTGGGTAGATTAATTTAAATGAGTTATTAAAGTTAGGATTAAAGTTATTAAATTCAAAATTGGTTAATTAGAGATAGGAAAATGCAAAATTTTGGGTTAAAGCTAGTTGAATTAGGGTTATACACTTGGGTAGATAAGTTTAATTTGTTAGATTTGAAGAGAACTAAAGTTAGGGTTAGGGCTACCAAACTTAAATAGTATTATATATGGTATTAGGGTGAAATAAAAATTTAAGTTAGATTAATTAGGGTTCTATGCTTAGGATCATGTTATTAGGGTTATCTTGAGGATCAATTTGGATAGATTATTTTAATTAGATTGGATTAGGGTTATTTATTTCAAATTTTTAAATAGGAGCAAATCATAACCCATAAAATTGTAATAAAAATGAGAAATTAGAAAAAAAATCATACCTTGAGAAGATTAAGGACAATGGCGGCGCGCTGGCGGCAGAGAAGTTATTGCGGGAGTGATGGAGAGGACGATTGAGTAAGCAACAATGACGGCGTGCAAGTGGCGACGGAGGGGCGTAGTGGTTATTGGGTACTATACATTGTGAAATTTTTGGGTCTATGGTAAAAAAACTATCTTACTCAAGATAAGGTAAATTTTGGGAGGGATAATTCCCCCAAAAATTTTCAACATCACTGATGGCTTCCCATCAGCAATATGAGCTTGCCCGTCAGAAATGTGAACATCCTTGAGGGGCACTTACCATTAATGACAGCAACATCCCTGACAATATTTATCGTCAGGGATATAAACATCGCTGATAGAGCATCCCGTTAGGGATTCCCCCATCAGCATTTCAACAACTTCTACTAGTGTTGGGCAATAATGATTGGTCGAATTTTAATAATGCAACCTACAGTGTGATTTCATTGTTTATAGGAGGCATTCAATAATGAAAATGCAACCTAGATTTTATTTACAATTTTTAGATGTGACAACCCATTATTTGAATGCAATCTACAATGCAATTACATTATATAGGTGATGCATTCTATGTTGACAAAATGACCATTATCTGAGCCATACACATTTACCTTTCATTTTGTTTTACATTGTCCCGGGGTTTGCTTTTGGAATCTTAAAATTGATAGACTAAAATTTCATTTCAGATTCAATACGTTTTGCAAGTATAAGGCATAAAATATAGAAGTACACAAAAAATTAAAAAGAGTACACGCATTTTCTAAAATATAATTTACCATTTTGTAACTTTTAGTTCTGACTTTAATTTTCTGATTTTAAGTTTTCTCCTATTTTCAACCAATACTTTACCACTGCTTTTGTTAGTACTCTTCATGCAATCACCATCATCATATGTCCATTGAAAAAATTACATCCTTTCTTTGGATACTTAGCACAACCCTAATAATAACAGTTCATGTTTTTTTTCCATTTTGCAGAATGTTGGGAGTTTACAGTTGCGCTATTTTTGCATCTTCATCGTAACTGCTGAATTCTTTGTGTGGAGGCCTCTTCCCTACAACAATATACTCATGAAGGTAGTGGAATAGCGTAATATTTATATTCATTACAAAAATATGACTGTTTATAGCCGTTGGAGTTTATTTAATGGGTATAGTTACACCCAATTACATACAATTGTATTGTTCTCTTGTTGGAGGTAAGCTCACAAAGGTAAGCATATCCACCTATCTTTCTTTTAGAAATCCTAAAATTTGTTTGGTTCAACAATAGATTACAAATTCTAAAATTTGTTATCCTATAATTTTGGGTTTAAGCCAAACAAGATCTTACAAAATTTAGGATTTGCTTTTCTATAATAATATTGAATCAAAAAAGTAAAATAAAAAATCCTAAGGCATTTATAAAAACCTATGGATTTCAAATTTCCTATGAGACTACAAATCCTAAAATTTTATGATTTGAACCAAACAAAGTATTTGCGGTGGATAACAAATTCTAGGATGAAAAGGTGACATTTTTGTTCTTGGGATTCCATATTTGTTGTTTAATTCAAAATAATTTTTGGAATGTTAGATCCCTAAATTTCAAAAAACAACCCCTTATTAGAATTTGCCAACTCCTTAGAAATGGAGAGGATTAGGGGTGTTATATCTGACGCAACACTCCATGACAAATCCCACTCTCTTCTTCTTCTACTCATAATGAAAAGATATTGTTTACTTTCACCACTTCTTCCAGTTCTTTCCCTCCCCTTTCACCCGCCTCCTTTATTTATCGCTACAAAATCCTTGCATTCTTCTTCTCAAATTGCTGAGTTTTTTGTGAAATCCTAGTCCTAAGATGGAGAATAACTAAGGTTCTTATTGTAACTTTGGTTTGGAAGAGGATCCGAAGGTGAAAGCTTTGATTGAGTTGAAATTGATTTAGATGTTTTTGTTATTTTGGTGATCTAGCTTTTCTAGGGTATCATCAGAATCTCTCCTAAACTGTAGGTAACTCTCGTTTCCACTCTTTTTTATTAGGGTTTTGAAAGCTTTGATTTGGGTGAAATTGACTGGGGTTTTGAAATTCTTTTTTTTCTAGTTGAGTGATTACAAGTATTAGTTGTCAATGTGGTACTGTGATGTTGCTTTCTGGAGTTAGGGATTGTTGTTTGATGCAGATCTCTTAAATTGGGGTTTCTTTGAAATTTTGGGGGCTTATGGGAAAAGTTTTGGGATTTGTGGCTAAGAGAAGTAAGATTCTAATTAACATTTATTTAGAAGTTCTTCGATTCATTTATGGGTGCATAAATTGATTCTAATTGGTCCAAGTTCATATATATTTTATTTTTTTAGAGTTATTTCCATATAAGAATTCATTGTTCCCAAATTACCAAGAATCATAGCTGATAATGAAAATATTGAGAGTGATAAATGCTACTGTATGCTATTGATCAATTAAGGGGGCGGTACATGAAGCAAGCACCAGATGAAGTACTGTCAAAGGTTACAAACAACCTGTTGTACTATCCTTATTTTAAGGTAATAACTATGGATTATAACAACTTGAAAATACATAACTCAATCATGCTCTTAAATAATAACTGTTTAATATATGATATAGGATTGCATTGATGTGATAGATGGAACCCATATTTATGCAATGCTTCTCGCTTGACTTGTTGCATATTTTAGAGGTCGTGAAGATGTAACTCAAAATGTTCTAGTTGCTTACACTCTCAATAAGTTGTTTTCGTATATTCTAGCCGGATAGGAAGGGTCCACAAATGATTATAGAGTTCTACAAGAAACACTATCTAGACTACAACCTTGTGGGTTGAGAGTCTATGAAGGTAGTAAATCATTCAAATAAATTATTTCCATTTAATTAAAATTAAAAAAAATAATTACTACTTTTCTTTTTGGTAATTGTAGGGAACTATTATTTGTATGATGCATTTTTGGAATCTTGAAATTGATAGACTAAAATTTTCATTTTAGATTCAATGCATTTTGCAAGTAAAAGGCATAAAATGTAGAAATACACAAAAATTTGAAAAGAGTACATATATTTTCTAAATTATAATTTATCATTTTGCAACTTTTAGTTCTGTCTTCAATTTCTAGTTCTAAATTTTCTCCTATCGTCAACCAATTCTTTATTGTTGTTTTTATTGGTACTCTTCATGCAATCACCATCATGATGGGCCCATCGAAAGAAATTAAATTCTTTCTTTGGATACTAAGCACAACCTCAATAATAATGGCCAATGTTTTTGCCATTTTGTATTATTTCAAGGGTGTTGGGTGTTTATAGTTGCACCATTTTTGCATCTCCATAGTAACTGCTGGATTCTTTTTTGTGGAGGCTTCTTGTCTGCACAAAAAATACTCATGAAGATAGTGGAATGGAGGAATATTTATATGCATTACAAAATAATAACTGTTTTTGACAATTTATAGTAGTTGGAGTTTAAAATTTATTGGGTATGTTTGCCCCATTTGCTATACAATTTTATTGTTCTTTGTGGGAGGTAAGCTCACCAAAATAAGCATATTCACCTATTACTCTTTTGAGAATTTTTAAATTTTATTTGGTTTAGCGATATATTTCAAATTCTAAATTTTGTTATCCTATAATGTTATGTTCGAACCAAACAAGATATTATAAATTTTAGGATATGCTTTCACATAATAATGTTGAACCAAATAAAATATTAGAAATCCCAAAGCATGTATAAAAACCTATGAATTTTAAACTCCCTACTAGATTACAAATCCTAAAATTTTAGGATTTAAACCAAAAAGCCCATTAGTGTATACCCTAGTAAAAGATGGTCTCGCAATAGGGCCAATATAAATCGTTGTCAATATAGGTCACATAATTCTACTTAGAACTATGTTCTGTTACACCTATACCTTTTCCCCCTTTTGTTTTGTTTCCAGAAAATAGAGTTTCTTCCAATCAGAAAATCATGTTACAGTTGAGGACAAAATCGTTAGCGAAGAAAACATTTTCGTTATGATCGTAAGAAAGTGTCAAAAACAAAACTTTAGATATTAAAGTTAAAAAAGATATAAACTTTATCATAATAAAGTGTAGAAAAAACAACTTTAAGGGTAGTTAGAAATAGTGTAAATTTTAGGGTATCAACGTGTCATAAAAAAGCTTATCTAAATTTAAGGACGATGCAAACTTTAGGACATCAAAGTGAAAATAGCCCTTTTTGAAGAAGATGAGTTTTGGATGGGAAAATATAACTGAGAGGTATTTTGGTCATTGAAGAATAAATGTCACGCCTCGCTTCCCAAAATACCCGGGAATCGGAACGTGAACAAGCCCGCGACGTATTAGACTTAGGAAAAATAGATACTAGACCATTTCTACTCAATCTAATACGGTAAGCGTCAATCAATACAAAATACAAAGTCACAAGTCCCCGATCACACATAGCAATAATATAATGAACAACTCAAAATAAAAAAGAGACATATCACAAATAGAATATCACTCGAGACGCAGAGTTTGAGTCAAACATGTCCTTATTACAAACGGTCTAACTAAAAATATAAAAATACATAGTCCATAAAAAAGGAAAGTACTGCTAAAAATAAACTAAGGACCATCAAATAACTAAGGAAATAGCTAAGCTTTAACTTGTTCTTCTGCCCCGTCTGCAACACACTCCTGCTGAGAATCCTCTAGCTCTTGTACGATTCCGAACTGATGCTGTCCGTCTCCTAAATCTGACGTACACCAGAGAAAATAGGTATACGTTAGAGTGCATGGCACACGACAAGATCCCACAAAGACAAATAGAAACGATCAAACGACCAATGCAAAAATAGATATAATAATAATAGAAGCATGCTACTGGAATACTAATAATCTAAATGTAATCTATCACTAGAATATAATAATCAAAAGAATCCAAGAAAATCAACCAAGTAACAAGTCGATCATGTAGCTAGTGATCAGAATAATCATCCAAGTAACAAGGTCATACAACTAGATGGAACTAATACTTAAAAAACTATAACAAAAGACGTAGTACATCGAGTGAAATAATCCAAACAAGAAAACCCTCATGTATATATCATATGTCTCAAATTGTAGATAATTAAATATTAATCCCGATCTATGAATGAAAAGAAAATACAACTGACCTACATCTCACAAGAATTCATACTTAGCCAAGAAACAAGGTTATAAAACTAGCCATCCTAAAAACTCACTAGTCCACATCTCAAATAGGTCAAGGTTCGCTCAAGGTTCGCATTTTTGAAAAACTGACTCTTCATGATCCTCTACGCGCATCTAATACCGCGAAACGATTCGATAAGAGGACTACACGCAATCTGATTTCAGCCTGGTTTGAACTCAAGCAAAACTCAGGTGACGAAACGATTTCACTGGCCACGTGCGAAATGGTTCACTGGCCCAACAAACTAACCCCAACGCGAAACGGTTCACCGGTGTGAGCCTGGAAGATAATCAACAATCGTACCCGATCATGCGAACTAAGACTTTTCCACTCTAACATATCGTCTTTCTAGGTCTATAACAGATCACTAGTTGACTCCTTAAGTTGGTCAACACACCCACACATGTTACTAAGTCTTGTTCATGATGCACAATGCCACTAAGTCATGAACTACTAATGGTTCTCAAACACAACATGGAACAATAAATGTAGCTAATTCTATGGAATAAAATCATGCCATATCACGTAATTGAAATTAAGAATCTTAAACCATATTAAGAGCATAAGAATTAACTTTATTTTCATAATACGGGAATAACATTAACTATGAATAACTGTATGTTAAGCTATGTAAGCCAAAGACTGTATGCTAAAATGAATATAGAAATATGGGTAGTATGTTTGTACAATAATGAAACAGACCATAGGTTGTGATGAATGCAGCGTTATCATTAACAACATAGATTACAATATTCTACCGGTTACGTTACTTATAGCCACTACACACAAGGTTGTAACTATATATCTAAGCTACTAATGAATAAAATATTGCATCACTTTTGTTCAGACACACCTTTTGTTCAAACACAACTTTACTTATAGCCTATACTGTGATATATTATTGCTATGTGATACTATATTGTGTGATGTAAAATCTACTGCTGTGTATGATGATTGTGCTAAACTAAAGATGCATGAATGTCATGTCTCAGAACTTCAACTACATGTTATCATGTTTTGGCATTCATATATGATCTTCCTCCTGCTTATGGAAGACACAATATACACATCACGCACGCAAAGATACAAATATTGAAAGAAATGAGGCTTGCCTTTGCTGATAGAAAGCCAAAGAGGAGGAGATCTCACGTGCGTGTGAAGACCTAATAGTACGCACCCAGGATGTCAGCTCTGGACTCGGGTTAAGGATGAAGGAGGGGAGCTCGGGGAGGAGTGGGAAAGAAGGCTGGTGGTCGGCGGCGTTTTGCGGTTGCGGGTGAGCGAGAGGTGGCGGTGGTTGGCTGTTGACGACAGAGGACTGGGAGGAGCGGGAGGGAAGGAGGCTGGTCGGGGCTTTAGGGGGGACGGCGGTCGGAGTTGGGCTGGAACTGGGGCGCTGACGTGGAGGAGGCTACGAGGGGGCTAGGGCGTGAGTTGAGAACAAGAAAGAGAGGAGAGAGACAGAAAGATGAGGTGGGGCTGCGGGGTTCACATCAATAGAAGAAGGAAAAAAGAAAAGAAAAATATATATAAATATACAGGGTTAGGGTTAGGTATTTAACGAAATTAATTAATAAAAAATATAATTACTTATATTTTAAATCAAATAATTATGGAAAAATTATCTACATAATAAAATGTACTAGTTATACTAATACAATAAATAATACGTAATAGTGGAAAAAATACAACTAATTGTATAATTAAACGAGAATAATTAATAAAAAATATAATTACTTATATTTAAAATCAAATAATTATAGGAAAATTATCTATACAATAAAACATACCAATTATACTAATACAATAGATAATATGCAATATTAGAAATAATACAACAAATTATACAAAAGAATACGTAATAATAATACAACATATTATACGAAATAATACGTCATAGAAAAAATAATACAATGTATTATTCAAAATGATACATAATAGTATCTATAACACAACAGATTAATTCCAAAAAATTTTACTGCACTAATTTAATTCATAAATATCAAAATCATTTAAATAAATATAAAATTGGGGTTTTAAATCATAGAAAATTCTAGAAAATCAAGAAAAATACAAATACTCTTTTAAAAATAATAATTGAATATTTTAAAATACCAAAAAATTATTTTAACTAGTATCGAAAGTTCATGATCATTATATTCTACCTCCCTTAAAACAAATTCCGTCCTCGGAATTAAAAGAACCCAAAGACAGAGATATGAAAAGAGAGACTCAACTCAACATATATAGAGAAGAATTCAAAATAAATTGCATATCCATAAGTAGAGTGTGAGAAAAGCACAAGTCAAAATACAGACACACAACAATAAGATCTCACAATATAAATATATAATTCATTATAATAAAAACACTAGAGATATATGATTATAAATATACAATTCACTATAATAAAATCTAAGTTATCACTATAGACACAAAATGATATTTAATCGTATAAAGTAAATATAAAACATTTATAGCACATATATAGAAAAGTAATAAAAACATTCTATATAAAGTATCATTTAGATATAATATTCTATAAATAAAGAAGATGAAAAAATGTGAATGTAAATTCACATATTGTATATATAAGGCATGAAACATGTTATGAGAATGCATTAGGCATCAATATCAAATATAAGTTATACGTGCAAGTCAAATACAAAGTCAAACAAGCAGAATATGATGATAACAGTTAATAGTAAAAGGTATATAGTATAGATCAATAATGTATAGTCAGAGGATATAAAATAAATAGGAATAAATGATAAAGCATTAGTATAAAAAGCACGCAAATCATTAAGGAAATATATATAACATAAGGTCATAAGAAAGTCAGGTATGTAATATAAATAATAAGAATGATGTAAGTATAATATAAAGAGAGTCAACATATATTGAAAAAAGATTACACGGGTATAAAGAAGCATGTATATGGTAAATAAAATAGTTGATACGTATCAAATTATAGAATAATACAACATCTAGGTACAGAAAAAAAATATAAGCATCAGTCAAACATAGCATAATAGCAAAAAAGTCAATAACAACTATACAATCATAGAAAAACATAATATCAACATGATATTATTTATATAGTATCATAAGACAACACATCATGATGTTAAAATATAAATAATAACACATAATTGGCCAAATATAACAAACATATAACATACAAAATATGATATATGATATAATTACATGATTCAAAAGTTGTCAATCACTAAAATATATGATAAAGCATATCAACTATGATATATGATATAATTACATGATTCAAAAGTTGTCAATCACTAAAATATATGATAAAGCATATCAACTCAATAATATAAATAATAAAAAGTTGTCAATCACTAAAATATATGATAAAGCATATCAACTCAATAATATAAATAATAAAAGAAAAGTATAAAGGAAATAAAAGACAAAATATAAGTCACTCATGCGTAAGTAGATGATAAATATGATAAAACAAAAACATAAAAACACAATATAATTAACAGGTGAATTATATACAAGAAAATACAAAAGAAATATTTGAAGAGTATGTAAGCATACTAAAATAGTAAAGAAACAAACGTATATATAGTTTAGATAAATATAGGGAACAACATAAGAGACATGTAAATAGTTAAAAAAATATTATATGATAAAAATAGACGTAAGAGTATACAAGCGATTCAAAATAGGCATATTATATAAGACATAATAGGAAGGACATAATTATATATATTCGACAAACAATATGATAAATCAGAAATATTAGTAATATTTATAAGGTAAAATAATAAATACAAACAAGATACAACAATAATAATTATTACTGTATAAAATCAATTTCAAATATATTAATATATGGCATAATTGTCAAAATCACATAAATACAATCAACATAATTATACATAAATAAAGATGTGTAATACACAAAACATGAACTATATATGAAAGATAAAATAAATTTATAAACAAATAAAAACTTAAGAAGAGCATAAATTCGTATAATAAAAACACCGATATATTGCAAATAAACACACAATAAATGATTGATGAACATGTAAATATAAACATCGATAATACATGAAATAGAACACGATAAAACACAGTTGATACTAAAAATAATGAATGACTATAAATTAATAAAAAGTATACATCGTAAACATAATAATATATGTGAATACACTATAATGATAAAGAGAATAGTAAATATAAAATAATGAAAAAGTAAAGCATAACACAAGTAACGAAAATAATGAATAGTGAATGAACAACAAATAATGACACAATGAAAGACATAAATATCTAAAAATACCATAAAATAAATACAAAAAATAACACACGTATACAATGTATATTGTTACAATGACAAAATAATACATATAAAAAATGAAGCAACAACAACAAATACGCAATGCACTATAATAACCCATAAGTAATTACTATACATACCCACAAACGCTATTTAGAATTATCTTTATATTGATTATAAAAGGAAAATAATTAATAATATGAGATAATGTAGCAAAACATATATAAATTAGTAACTCAAACTCCAAACCTAACAATATGAATAGTTGTTTAAATATCAAAATAGAAATACATGTCTCTTAGAACTATCGAAACCAAAGTGATCATACTAAAACAATCTAACAAAACAAAACTAACTGATAAAAAACTATATACTGAAAATGTAAAGGATAAGAATATACTGCATATGTAGAATATTAAAATCATGAAGCTATTAAAGTATATCACAAAATATGAACACTATACAATAATCTAGAACATAAGTAAATAGTAGATGATATGACAGAAAAGCGTGCACATACACAATATAACTATGCAAAAAGTATAATTAAATACAAGAAACTAATCTGAATGTCAGATATGTTATGTGATGTATATATGAAATCTAGAGCAATGTGAAACAATTAATGATATGATTTGAACAATTGAATATATATATATATATATATATATATATATATATATATATATATATATATATATATATATATNCATACAATATAATACTGCGTGTGATACATAAAATAATGTAATAAATAATGCAGAAATCAATACAATCAAATGATATATAAGTCAGATCAAAGAAAATATAGTTGTAAAAATAATAACATATATAATAACGACCGGTATGAGGAAAGAGAAGTTATAGGAAGAGAGCGTGTAGTCGCGAAGCGACGGGACAAGAACAGTGGAAAGCTCAAGAGTCAAAGAGTGATAAGATAGGGACGAAACAAAATCTATCAAGAAAATAGGATAAGGCCTCAAGAATAGTCTCACGGATGAAATCATGATATGAGTCTAAATTATCCATTATATTCTCACTTGTAGGAATTCGGAACCGCGACCTGCATGGGCCACCAAAAAAAACTGTCACGCCCCACTTCTCAAAATATCCGGGAATCAGAACGTGAACAAGCATGCGACGTATTAGACTAAGAAGAAATAGATACTAGACCATTTCTACTCAATCTAATATGCTAAACGTCAAGCAATATAAAATGCAAAGTCACATGTCCCCGATCACACATAACAAGAATAGAATGAATAACTCAGAATGGAAAGAGACATACCACAAATAGAATATCACCCGAGAAACAGAGTTTGGGTCATACATGCCCTTATTACAAACAATCCAACTAAAAATATAAAAATACACTGTCCATAAAAAAGAAAGTAGTGCTAAAAATAAACTAAGGACCATCAAATAACTAAGGAAATAGCTAAACTTCAACTTGTTCTTTTGCCCCGTCAGCAAGGCACTCCTGCTGAGAATCCTCTAGCTCTTGTACGATTCCGAACTGAGGCTGACTGTCTCCTAAAACTGACGTACACCAGAGAAAATAGGTGTACGTCAGCATGCATGGCACACGACAAATCCCACAAAGACAAATAGAAACGGTCGAACGACCAATGCAAAAACAAATATAATAATAATAGAAATATGCTATTAGAATACTAATAATCTAAATGCAATCTATCACTAGAATATAATAAACAGAAGAATCTAAGAAAATCAACCAAGTAACAAGTCGATTATGTAGCTAGCGATCAGAATAATCATCTAAGTAACACGATCATACAACTAGATGAAACTAATACTTAAAAAACTATAACAAGAGACATAGTACGTCAAGTGAAATAATCCAAATAAAAAAATCATCATGTATATACCATATGTCTCAAATTGTAGATAATTAAATATTAATCCCGATCTATGAATGAAAAGAAAATACAACTGACCTTCATCTCACAAGAATTCCTACTTAGCCAAGAAACAAGGTCATATAACTAGCCATCCTAAAAACTCATTGGTCCACATCTCAAATAGGTCAAGGTTTGCATTTTCGGAAAACTAACTGTTCACGATCCTCTACGTGCATCCAATACCACAAAACAATTCGGTAAGAGAGCTACACGTAATCCAATTTTAGCCTGGTCCGAACTCAAGCAAAACTCCTGTGACGAAACGATTTCACTGGCCACGTGCAAAATGATTCACTGGCCCAACAGACTAATCCCAGTGTGAAATGGTTCACTGGTGTGAGCCTGGAAGATAATCAATAATCGTACCCGATCATGCGAACTAAGAGTTTTCCACCATAACATCTCGTCTTTCTAGGTGTATAACAGATCACTAGTTCATCCCTTAAGTTGGTCAACACACCCATACATGTCACTAAGTCTTGTTCATGATGCACAAGACCACTAAGTCATAAACTACTAATGGTTCTCAAACACAATATGAAATAATAAATGTAGTTAATTCTATGCAATAAAATCATGGTATATCACGTAATTGAAATTAAGAATCTTAAACCATATTAAGAGCATAAGAATTAACTTTATTTTCATAATACGGGAATAGCCTTAACTATGAATAACTGTATGTTAAGCGATGTAAGCCAAAGACTGTATGCTAAAATGAATATAGAAATATGGGTAGTATATTTGTACAATAAGGAAACAGACCATAGGTTGTGATGAATGCAACGTTATCATTAACAACACAGATTACAATATTCTACTGGTTACGTTACTTATAGCCACTACAAACAAGGTTGTAACTATATATATCTAAGCTACTAATATATAAAATATTGCATCACTTTTGTTCAGACACACCTTTTGTTCGGACACAACTTTACTTACAGCCTATACTGTGATATATTATTGCTATGTGATACTATATTGTGTGATGTAAAATCTACTGCTGTGTATGATGATTGTGCTACACTGAAGATGCATGAATGTCATGTCTCAGAACTTCAACTACATCTTATCATGTTTTGGCATTCATATATGATCTTCCTCCTGCTTATGGAAGACACAATATACACATCACGCACGCAAAGATACAAATATTAAAAGAAATGAGGCTTGCCTTTGCTGATAGAAAGCCAAAGAGGAGGAGATCTCGCGTGCGTGCGAAGACCCAAGATTACACACCCAGGATGTCAGCTCTGGACTCGGGTTGAGGATGAAGGAGGGGAGCTCGGGGAGGAGTGGGAAAGAAGGCTGGTGGTCGGTGGCGGTTTGCGGCTGCGGGTGAGCGAGAGGTAGTGGTGGTTGGCTGTTGAGGGCAGAGGACGGGGAGGAGCAGGAGGGGGAGAGGCTGGTCGGGGCTTTAGGGGGGACGACGGCCG
>NC_033798.1:35296541-35307416 GCF_001876935.1 Asparagus officinalis | reverse complement strand
GGATCAAGGTCGTTCGGCGGGTCTGAGGTGCTGGCCGACATGGGGAGCGGTGTGTGTTGAGAACGAGAAAGAGAGGAGAGAGAGAAAGAGATGAGGTTGGGTGGCGGGGTTCACATCAATAAAAGAAGGAAAAAGAAATGAAAAATATATATAAATATATAGGGTTAGGGTTAGGTATCTAACAAAATTAATTAATAAAAAAATATAATTACTTACATTTTAAATCAAATAATTATCGAAAAATTATCTACAGTATAAATCGTACCAGTTATACTAATACAACAGATAATACGCAATAGTAAAAATAATACAACTAATTATACAATTAAACGAGAATAATTAATAAAAAATATAGTTACTTATATTTAAGGGAAAAATGTGTCCAGGCCCCAAAATGAGAAAGTTCATGTAACCCGCCCCATTGTATTTTGGCCCATGTGATTCAGCCCCAAAAAGTACCAATTAATATTTCAAGGCCCCTCCACGTCAGCAGTATAAAAAAAGAGATTGTATTTTGAAAAAATTCGAAATTACCCCTCCACTTATCTTCCCCAGACGTCTGGTCCACAAAATACATGGAAAGTCACGCCCATTAATACGATCTGATGGAAAAAAATAGAGGGAAATTTCCCGCCCTTTTTTGAACTCTATCATGAGCAATAACTCATGTTAGTTCTAAGTTATTTAATGTTAGTTCTAAGTTATTTAATGTTAGTTCTAACTTATTTTATGTTAGTTCTAACTTAGTTCTATTTCATGTTAGAGCTAGTATTAAGTAGAACTAATATAAATACTTTAGGCTATTTGGTCTAGTGGTAAACCTTATTTTATATTAGTTCTAACTTATTTTATGTTAGTTCTAACTTAGTTCTAATTCATGTTAGAGCTAACTTTAAGTAGAACTAATATGTTTATACCATGTAACACTGGAGAAGCTAGAACTAACACATCATTAAGTAGAACTAACATGGCGTTTAGACCCAACAATTATATAGAACTAACGACTTAAATAATTACAACTAACATGATATCTGTTAGAACTAACACTAGAGAAGGTAGAACTAACACGGTATAAATTAGAACTAACATCGCGTTTAGACCCAACACTTACGCTAGAACTAACGCATTAAATAAATTAGAACTAACACGATACCAAATAGTACTAACACTAGAGAAGCTAGAACTAACACATCATCAAGTAGAACTAACATGGTGTTTAGACCAACAAGTACGCTAGAAATAACACATTACATAAATTAGAGTTAACACGATACCAGTTAGAACTAACACTGGAGAAGGTAGAACTAATATAGCATAAATTAGAACTAACATGACGTTTAGACCCAACACTTACGCTAGGAATATCACATTAAATAAATTAGAACTAACATGATACCTGTTAGAACTGACACTGGAGAAGCTAGAACTAACACATCATCAAGTAGAACTAACATGGCGTTTAGAACCAACAGTTACGCTAGAACTAACGACTTAAATAAATTAGAACTAACACGATATCTGTTAGAACTAACACTGGAGAAGCTAGAACTAATATGACATAAATTGAATCTAACATGACGTTTAGACCCAACATTTACGCTAGAACTAATGCATTAAATAAATTAGAACTAACGCGAGCTGGTAAAAACTAGAACTAACATGAGCTGGTAAAAATTAGAACTAACATGAGTTGCGATAGAACAAACATGAGCTAACTCTAGTTTTATGCCATTTTTTAAATTCTATCGTGAGCTAACTCATGTTAGTTCTAACTTATTTCAAGTTAGTTCTAACTTATTTCATGGTAGTTCTAATGGCAAGTAAGAGCTAACTTTAAATGGAACTAACATTAATACTTTGGCTACTTGGTCTAGTGGTAAAGCTTGGTAATTTGGAGAGGAGATCAAGAGTTCAAACCCCTACACCTACAATATATATTTAAAAGTCTTTGATTGGGCCTTGGGGCTCTTGGGCTCTTTGTTAGTTCTAACTAATTTTATGTTGGTTCCAACTTGCTCTTTGTTAGTTCTAACTCACTTAAAGTTAGTTCTAACTTGCTCTTTGTTAGTTCTAACTCACTTAAAGTTAGTTCTAATTTGCTCTTTGTTAGTTCTAACTTTCTCTTTGTTAGTTCTAACTCACTTAAAGTTAGTTCTAACTTGCTCTTTGTTAGTTCTGACTCACTTCATGTTAGTTCTAGTTCTAATTCATGTTAGTTCTAACTCGTTCTTTGTCTAACCCACTACATGTTAGTTCTAGTTCTATTCATGTTAGTTCTAGTTCTAATTCATGTTAGTTCTAACTCATTCTTTGTCTAACCTACTACATGTTAGTTCTAGTTCTAATTCATGTTAGTTCTAACCCACTGCATGTTATTTCTAGTTCTAATTCATGTTAGTTTTAGACTCTTGTGATCTTTGTTAGTTCTAACTCATTTTATGTTGATTGTAACTCACTTCATGTTCGTTCTAGTTCTAATTCATGTAGTTACTTTCACCAACATAAAATCTATAGACAATTGGGAGTATAGAAGCTCATACCTGATATAGTTACTTTCACCATCCTTCTCAAGGGGATGGCTATGCAAGGAATGTTGAAGGAAGCAGCAATAATTTTCTTTCAAATACTAAAGAGGGGATTTATGCCAGATGCCGTAGCATACTACAGTTTGGTCGATTGCTTGTGCAAGCATGGCAATCTAATTGCTGGGTTTAAACTTTATAGAATGATGCTTAAAAATGGTGTTCATCCTGATATTGTTATTTATAATGTTCTCATAAAGAAGGTAGAACGGACAGAACTAACATGGCAGCGAACAGAACTAACGTAGGAGATAACAGAACTACCATGAAAGCGGGTAGAACTAACGTAAGAGATGACAGAACTAACATGAAAGCTGGTAGAACTAACAGTTCAGTCCTTAGAACTAACAGTCCAGCCTTTAGAACTAACAGTTCAGCCATTATAACTAACATTCCAGCCCTTAGAACTAACATGACAGCCCTTTGAACTAACATTCATAGTTCTAATTTTTCTTGTCCCCCCTTTCAAATTCACAGGTTCTTAGATTCTTTAGTCGACTTTTAATCACATTGTCTTCAATTTTTAGCTAAATGTCGATATGCCTGAAGATTCAATGTGAGCTTTTAAAAATTTTTGCTGTTAATCTCTTATACAGAACTCTGTCAATCACCAAATCACACAAGAAAAAGGCATTAAAGGAAAACCCAAACCGCTGTTCAAGAATCCAATGAGATCCCATTTCAATTAAATGAAAGAGAAAAACTACAAAAACCCAATATCGATTCCCTTCATAAATTACAAGAAAATAAGAGCACTATCTTGATTAAGACATTGATTTGGGTAAAGATATTCCGTAACTTAGAAAGGGGAGAACAACGATGCATCAGACCAAAGCTCTGGGCTCCGTCAGCTCGCGGGTCCTACCGGACCATGTTCCGTGTTTGTCGTTGAACCCGTGTTCACGAGCTGTTTCCAAGATGACTCCCCGACCTTCGACTCCATGACCACCATCCTCGCCTTCGCCTTCCACGACCTCCCAGAGTCTGATCATTTTAAGTAGAGAGAGAGAGAGAGAGATGGGATGGGGTTAAAGGGATGGGCGCAGTTACCAAGCTCAATCAAATCAAATGGTAAATTTGTAACTTTTGTTGGGCTTTTCTCAGGGTCCGATACTTTAGGGTCTTAACACAAATACAGTGTGTATTTAGGGCTTATACACATGGGTCAGAATACAAGGGGGCGGGTCACATAAACTTTCTACTTTTGGGGCCTGGACATATTTTTTCTATATTTAAAATCAAATAATTATGGGAAAATTATCTATATAATAAAACCTACCAATTATACTAATACAACTGATAATAGGCAATAGTAGAAATAATATAGTAAATTATACAAAATAATACATAATAATATTACAACATATTATACGAAATAATACGTAATAGTAAAAATAATACAACGTGTTATTCAAAATGATACATAATAGTAAAAATAATACAACATATTATTCAAAATGATACGTAATATTATCAATAACACAACGGATTAACTCTAGAAACTTTTACTCCACTAAGTTAATTCATAAATATCAAAATCATTTAAATAATTATAAAATCAGGTTTTTAAATCGTAGAAAATTCTAGAAAATCGAGAAAAATATAAACACTCTTTTAAGAATAATAATTAAATATATTAAAATACCGAAAAATTGTTTTAACTAGTGTCGAAAGTTTATGATCATTACAATGACTAAAATACGAGACCCCTTAAGATTTGAGTTACTGATAAGCAATTATAAAGATACGAGGGAGTAATATAAAGTATTGAAGAATGGAAGGACTAATATTTAAATAATCCTTCCCAGAATCAGGGCCAATGACCGAAGAGCCGAAAAATCATATTGACAACTTAATCACCTTCAACCATAAAACCCTATAAAGCAATTAAAAAAAAAAGGAATTCAGGTGTTTGTTTGCATGCAAGTGAAAGATGAAAGTGAGGAAGTTACTTTCATTTAACAATTAAGGTGTTTGTTTTCATGTAAGTGGTTATGAAAGTGAGATGTAAGAAAGTTGCCACATAAGATTTAATGCAAATTTGACTTCCCCTAAAAAAGTGGTGAAGTCACATGAAAGTGACAAAAAGATAACTAATTTAATTAAATAATTTTAATTATATTTTCTAATTAATCTTATTTTGCCACATCATCTTCATATTGCACTTTCGATAATAATTTAATTTTTCAAACAAACATTGTATTTTACTTGCGTGCTGACATGGATGTAAGGGGGTGTTTGGCAATCTGAAAGTGAATTTAAAATATGTAAGTTACTTTTTTTTACAAATGACTTTACATCCATGTCAGCACGCAAGTGAAATACAGTGTTTGTTTGAAAAATTAAATTATTATCGAAAGTGCAATGTGAAGATGACGTGGCAAAATAAGATTAATTAGAAAATATAATTAAAATCATTTAATTAAATTACTTACCTTTTTGTCACTTTCATGTGACTTCACCACTTTTTTAGGGGAAGTCAAAATTGCATTAAATCTTATGTGGCAACTTTCTTACATCTCACTTTCATAACCACTTACATGAAAACAAACACCTTAATTGTTAAATGAAAGTAACTTTCTCACTTTCATCTTTCACTTGTATGCAAACAAACACCCTCTAAAAGTCATTTGCAAAAAAAAATAACTTACATATTTTAAATTCACTTTCAGATTGCCAAACACCCCCTCAGAAAGAATCCTGTGGTAAGCTATTGGAACTGTGAACTCACAGTAGTAGGTGATGCTCTGTCCAATTCCATAATAAAATCCGCAGCGGTATCCTCCTAATTAAAAGCATCTGCCAGCTTCCACCGGCTAAAACCCCACAATCAATTACCAAAATTTAGGGCAAAAACCAAAATAGAGAAAACCAAAATAGAGAGAGAGAGAGAGAGAGAGAGAGAGTAGATTTTGGATCTGGGTTGGATTTAGGGTTGTTTGAGAACTGGGATGAAGATACAGTGCAATGCTTGCGAGGCCGCGGAGGCGACGGTGATGTGCTGCGCCGACGAGGCGGCGCTGTGCTCGGCCTGCGACGAGAAGGTCCACAGAGCCAACAAGCTCGCCGGGAAACACCAGCGGGTCCCCCTCGTCGCCGCCTCCTCGCCATCTGGACTCCCCAAGTGCGATATCTGTCAGGTGAATTTTTATTTTTATTTTTGCTTTTGGGGTTGTTGGATTATAAAGTTTTACTATCATCATTATTTTTTGGATGATTATTTTGGTGATTTCAGTTAGAACTTGCAAAGAGCAATAGTAAGGGCAGTTATTGATGCTTGTTTGATGCCGTAGTGTATTTTGCAACTATATGCATAATTCGTGGAAAAATCGACCACAAGTGTTTTTTTATTGTAGAAAGTAGCTAATTTTTAAACTTTTATTAATTCTCAATCACTGTTATTAAAAGGGTTAGGCATTGCTGCGAAACTGGCCCGTAGCGCCTAGGTGCTAGGCGTAAGAGGATTTTTTTTTTTGTTTAAGTTGTGGTAGAGGAGGTTTTGCTGAATGTCGGAGGAGTTGGAGGAAGTGTTTGTAGTTGGCGGAGGCAGCTAGAGGAGTTCGAAGGAGCTTAGAGGATGTGGAGGCAACAACAAGGGAATCATGACCAATACCTAAGTAATGCAATCTGCATAAGCGATCTCTGCTCTCCTAGGTGCTCCCAAGGCCTAAGCGGGTGCTTTTTAAAACATTGCATTCGCATTTACAAAAAAGAATTGGGATGAGAAAAATGAATGGATTCATATTCCTTCTCGTTAAGGATAAAAGAAGAGAGTTTGGTCATGTGTAGCGAAAGTTATTAAACTCGCCAATTAGAAGGGATAAGATCATAATTAATGGAGAAAGGATTAGAGGCAGGCCTATGAGAATTTGGTTGTAAGTTGTTAAGAAGGATATGCTAATGATTAACTTCGAGGAGATAATTCTCAATGAACCTAAGAGGAAAAGTAGGATTCATGTAGCTGACTCTTAAATTTGGGATAAAGGTTTCTGCAATTGCAGAAAAACAGACATCTCCAAGTGCAACTTATTGAACTATTCTAATAAACGCAAGTGCATGACGTACTATTATAGTAGCGGCAAATATGGGTCATATCCCATAGAGAAATGGTACTAAAAATCAAGAATTTTGATGTAACCTAGGCAGGCTAGAACTAAACTTTAGAGAAAAATATTAATTAATCTACTTTCAAATTAATAGAAATTAATAGAACAAGTTGCCAGTGCTTATAAAATTAATTAAAGGATTATCAATAATATCAAAAGGCACCTACGTTTACATTCACTAGATTTATTGGATCATAAGAAAAGTCTTATAGTCTCTTGTTTTAATTACTTCTAAGATGAATATATCAGATTCTTAAAAGCATAAATTATAAAGAATTTCATCAGCAATAATCCATTAATTATGCTAAGAATAAATTATAAAAGATGTGATTTAATAATAATTTGTCAAAGCCAAGATAAATTCAACATGGTCGTAGGTATATATCAAACTTCTATTCTCAAATTGCATTAAATTGAGTATCCTTTTCAAACCCTAGGATTGAGGACGCCTGAAAGGAGCACTCCATATATCTACTTCATTTAAGGACACTTCATGTATCCACTTTACCCACAAAAAATCAGTTTGCAAGATTAAAGCCCATAGATGTTTTAACATCATTGCATTATTTTCCGACATTATATCATGGAGTCCTAGACGCCCCTGATTCTCAGGTCTCCAATATGTCCTCCAAGTCCAAGCTAGCAGAGATGTACTATTACTGCTAAAACTCCCACCCTATAAGAACCTCCTCCAAATTGCTTCAACTTCTTTGATAATTTTCTTTGGTAGACTGAAAATTGAAGAACGAAACACATGAAGATTAAGAAAAGTTGAGCCATTCCAGCATAAGAAAGATGTTTGTTACACCAACTTTGAATTCTACAAGTTCTCTTTTCAATTAATCGAAGACAAACACTGTAAGGAGTTGTTGCAGTAAGAGGGACCCCTAGATATCTGATAGGTGAATCACCCTCTGCAATTGGATTTTGTCCGAAATAGTATAACATGTAGAGATACACCTCCAAGAAAAACTTGACTTTTACTAGAATTTGTCTCCAACGCAGAAGCATCATAGAATTTAGAGAATTTCTTAAAGCACTGCATAAAGGATACACATGAACAGTTAGTAGGAGATTATATTGGTATATATTTCTTTTGTTTATATTCAATACACAGTTCTTATGGCTTAAAGTGGTGTATCAGGTTGCAAATCTGTCATACTTTCCTGCCTTTCATATGCTTATTTTATTTGTGCTTTCAGGAAGCTTCTGGCTATTTCTTCTGCTTAGAAGACCGAGCATTGTTCTGTAGAAACTGTGATGTTTCCATACACACTGCAAATTCTTATGTTTCTGCACACCGAAGATTTCTGGTCACAGGGGTTCAAGTGGGCCTTGAACCTGCTGACCCACTTCCATCCTTTCCTAAGGAGCAAGCAAGCTCTTCAGGAAGAGTTTCTGAACGGCCTACTAAGTTACTGCCCGAAGGAAATTCCTCAATGCTATTTGCCGGTGAAGCTAATCAAGTCTTTTCCAATCAAGCAAGCAAGGGTGGGTATGTCCCTACAGCGAAGACATCATATTCTGGAGTTAACATGGTTGGTGGTTTACCAGACTGGTCTGTAGATGACTTCTTTGGATTTATCAATTTCAACCAGAACTATGGTTACCCAGAGAACAGCTCATCTAAGGTAAGAAAATTGTCGAAGATATGCATTTATGACTAGTTGTGCCAATCAGGTCGGGTAGAGCAGGTGTAGATTCGCCTGTGTATGTATTATCCATACCCGACTCATTAACTTAATGGTCAAATACTTTGATCCGTACACGAGTCACGACCTGCTTAATCATCGGGGCGGATCTAGAAGCTTTGGGCATTAGGGGCAAGACTATAAATCTACAAATATAATTAGCATATGATATTTTTGTCTAAATATTAATAACATATAAAATAAGCACACATATGTACATACAAAATACAATCAATAGTTACTAAATTCTTTACAATTTCTCTCTGTTTTTCCATATTATGATAAAGCTGTGTGGTTTTCTTGCTATCTGTGCAATCAAGGATGTCTCTTTCAATATAAGTGACCAAATTATTCAACTAGTCATCTCCCAGGCAGTTGCACATTCAATTCTTCAATACGCTTATTGGTTGAAGTTGAACTCGTCACAGGGCAGCCATCCGGCGCAAGGTGGTGGTTCCACTGGAGGCGGTAATTTGGTGAGAGGATTGTCAAACAGGGGACAACTCATAAGTTCTGCCTTTCTCGCAGGAAATCAACTAAATTTTAGATTGGTTTTCCAGATATTAGTACCCCAAATCTTTCATAATTTGGGCGTAATCCCTCAAATCTTCATATTTTGAAATTAGTCCTCAAATCTTTAAGTATTTTTAAGTTAGCCACCAAAATTTTCATATTTTGAAATTAGTCCCCCGAATTCTTAAAGTGTTTTGAAAATAGTCCTCCAAATCTTTGACCCGGGGCTAAATGGAGGGACTAATTTCATAACACTTAAAAAAAATTGGGGGATAAATTTCAAAAGATGAACATTTGAGGGACAAATTCCATAACCCTTAAAGATTTGGGCAGACTAATTTCAAGATATGAAGATTTGTGGATTAATTTCAAATTATGAAAGATTTTGGGGACTAAGATTGTGTTTACTCTTTTAGATTGTTNTGGGGAGGGGTCAATTGCAAAATTGCTTAACATCCACCACATATATTTGTTAGGGGTCAGTAGGGGCAATTGCCCCCACTGCCCCCACCTTAGGTCCGATAGTTTACTTGTATAATAAGACTCGTCTAACTCGGTTATTGTGCTTTAGGTCAAATATAGGCGATCAGTTTGAAAGAAACAATATCCTAGGAGAGGAAGTAAATCATAACCATCTTTAAACATTAGCATGAGTTTTACACTCTACCGACTTAAAGAAAATTGTTTTTATGACTATGTACAAGTTATTTTATTTTTACCACAGTTAATTTTATCGAAACAAACCTGGTTCGTTACTTCGAGTCCCAAACAATAACTGGCTCGTCAAATATTCGGGTTAAAAGGTTGTTCCGGTTATGATCCATGCCTATTGAAATTCGACCTGTACCTGTTATCCCTGATCATGATAGGGTCAATCCACGAGGTTCAGTCGAGATTGCCACCTCTAACTATGACGCAATCAGTTACTGTCTTCATTTCTAATTATTCTTTTCTTTGACAGGCTGATAGTGGTAAGCTTGGGAGTTCTGATGACTCACCACCATATTTCCCTGCCGATGAACGGATTAATTTTGACGAATGCTTGGGTCAAGTACCAGAAATTTCATACAACACGGTACCAGAGATTCCATCTCCACCCACAGCTTCAGGGTTCCATTTGCAGAGAAACCTACTCTATCCTCCATCAGAACACGCTGTTTTTGTGCCAGATATATGTTCTTCTCATAACCGTTATGGATACCAGGGTAATCCGAAACGTCGCAGGTCATTCTAAAGTGAAAATGTAGCTTGTTTGATATTTGTTATTGAAGCTGTACAAAGTTTGTTGTTTTGTTTGTGCTTTTGGGTAACTCCCCCTCATCCCATCAACGTGTTCTTGTTGAGCACTCTTCCACTGTTTGCGGAATGATGCCTGCCTGTTGTAGTTTACTGTATTACTAAACTTTTGAGATTACAGTACCATTTGCAGTTTACTGTATTACTAAAACTTTTGAGATCACGGTACTATGTAATTAGGCTAGTTGTTTTGTGGACTTTGAATCCTGACGAGTGCTGAATTTATCTAGCTTGTGTTACTTTTTCACGGTGATTATGTAACAGTTCTATGGTCTGATGTAGTGATTGGATGCATTGCTGATGAGGATGATGCGCATGAAACGATTATGCTTGGCTTGTTTTGGGATCTTGATGCTGAAAATTTATAATCTGATTCTGAGTCAGGAAATTTCAAGTTTTACATCATTTTTCTTTCCTAGAATAGAAGTTTTACATATTGCGGAACCCATGACGGTGAATGTTGAATGTTGCAGAAATTGTAATGATAATTATTTTTTGTTGAATGTTGCAGAAATTGTAATGATAATTATTTTTTGTTTGAGCAAAGGGGATTGTTCTGACAGTAATCCTAGATTGTTTTTTTTTTCTATTTTTTTGTATTAATCTCACAAAGCCTCATGGGGTTTTGCACCTCCTGGACTTTTTTTTCTTTTATCTTCCAAAACCCTCTGAACTTTGAGGTGTCTC
>NC_033798.1:35202715-35296531 GCF_001876935.1 Asparagus officinalis | reverse complement strand
AATTTAGGACATTCTCTCTTACATGTTAGTTATTTGATAATGACTATTGGGGGTTTCGGCAAGAAACCGTCCCTAAATAGAGGACGATTATATGAGATAAAAAAAAGTTCACAGGGATTATGTCCAAGGTTTTATGAATTTAACCCTTTGTTCTTTTCACTGCATATTATGCCTGTGAACACGGAAGTCTTGTGGGGGCCACACCTATCCCTTCACGCAGTTTTCGTTGGGGGCAAATTTGTTCACGCGGTTTTTGTTGCGTGGGGGCCACATACGTGTTGTTCACGTGTTTTTTTTGTTGGGGGCCACACTGATAATTTGCTCTCAGCTATAAATAGGAACATGCTTTGTGACTAGGGTTTAGTGTAAGGTTGGGCAGCGTGCAAAGAGGGGAGAACGCAGTTGAAAAGACAGCCGACTTTGAGAGAGGAGTTTTGTGTAGCTTTTGTGCTGATTTTGAGAGGGTTTGAGCATCCTTTTGAGGGAGATATTTGTGAGAGATTGGAGAGTTAGTTTGAGGGTTTAATTTGTATGATTGTAAACCCATTTGTATTCTCTTTATCTAATAGTAGATCCGCCCCCCTACTTGCTCCGTGGATGTAGACAATTTGCCGAATCACGTTAAAATTGATTGTTCGTGCTTGTTTCCTTCGAAAGTTGCCATCATTACTGATTTCATTATAACTTTAGTCATTTACAAAGAATTCAAGTAATAAAAGTAAAAGAATTACAACTCTCTCGAAAATAACACAAGATCCGTTTATCGTCTCTTGCTCGCGTGAGTTTTTGGCTGGTGACGGGGACATCAATATCCATGGACCACCTGACGATCAGATCAAATCCGAAACTTTGTCAATTCGGAAGGAATCAGGAAGCCGAAGCGCTTATCTCGGCAACAGCGAGATAATTGCTCTTCTTAAGATCATCGCAACAGGGTAATCTTAAGGAACGAACACGGGAACTGCAGATCTGACGAACTCTTCTTTCCTGCACTGAAGAACTTGATCAATCTCCTCCTCTCTTCTGAAATTCGTGCACCATTAGTCCTTAGTCCAGCAAGGCTTCGCTAACGCTTGAGAATTCCAGATCTCGAAAAATAAAGGCCCTGGGACTGTATTTATAGGCTTCAGGACCCCTGTTTTCAGATAAGAAGGATCGATTCCCTCTTATCCTCAGTTACAAACATTTAACCATGTTTTTAGATAGATTAGGATCAGTTAGAATGAATTCAGGCGGTTAGGGATCGAAAAACAGCTTCAAACTGCGCAAAACCAGATTTTCGAGTCTACAGATACTTGTGGGTATCTCGGCCATGCTTGGGCCGAGACACTCCTTGGTGTCTTGACCAAAGCTTGGCCGAGACACCTATGGGTATCTCGGCCAAGTCTTGGCCGAGACACCTCTTGGTGTCTCGATAAGGTTTGGCTTGGATAGTTTTGTCCGTTCTGTCCGTTTCCCTTGTATTTTCGTCACCCGAACTCGAAATCACGTGATTCAAGATGCGTTGGAAAGCTAATGAGTAGACCTATAAGCTCCCATGGTTGAATCACATGTGGAATAAAATAGGATAGAGGGGCGCTTCGCCTTTCGTAAGCGAAACGGGGCTCCCGATCAACTCGTGTTTCCGTTATTCTGTTGTTCCGTTGCTTCACATAGTTTGTCGACTCACTCCATGTGCTGGTCGATGTCAAATGACCTTCTGTGATTCAAATAGTGACGTTCATCATTTTTTCTCTATCTCGAGCCGTGTGCGGAGACCTATAGGTGTTCGCAGGAAAAATCGTCTTCATTGAATTCATTGTTATCTCAAGTAATTGCTTTTTGGTTACAAAAGATCCGGTCTTTTTTAGATCCGGTTACAACGAAATCAAAGAAAAAGAAAAAGATTACAACTTTCCTTTCGAACGAATCACGAGCTCCTGTTTTGCGAACGCTCGCTTGTGTGGGTTCTTTGCCAACGCCGGGGTTAATCCGTGGACCACCGCGCGATCTAGATACGGTCGGATCTACACGATTTGACGGGTATTATTTCGCGAAGGAAATAATAGCCGGGGGGGGAGGGGGGATTAATTCACCAAGGAAATAATCGCCCTTAGTTCTCGGGATCAAAGGCCAAGCTTTGATCCGGAGTATGATCTCGTGTAGATCTCAGATCTGATCTCTCTCTCTCTCGAACTCCTGCCTTTCGTGACGTGGATGCTCGCCGAGAACCAGATCTGAATGTTCAAGTCCTCAAGTCTTCAAAACTCCAAGCTCAATTCTCAATTCGGCAGAGTTTCGGCTCTCAAAGTTCCAACCCTTTTACAAATGAACCAAGGGGGGCCTATTTATAGGCTCTCTGAACTGTGCCCGCGCACAGATCTGGGCCGTCCACCTATAGGTGGCCGGCTCTGGGCCGAGCCCCCTTAGGCGTGGTTTTTCGTTTTCGGTTCAGTCCGTGATCTGGTTCTGTGGTTTGATTTATCCGGACTTGAATCGTTGACCTGATTTGGCAGTAAATCCGATTCTGAGTTCGAGTCCAAAACTGATCTTGATTCGATCGTGATTCGTCCGAGTCCGCCCTTGGATGGATGACTCGTTGACTCTTCAACCCATTAGCTTGATTCCGCACGCGAGTGGATCTATTCCGTTGTTTGCGTGCGATTCGTTAACCTCGTCGCCTCGTTGGTTCGTCGGTTTGTGCTGAGCTGTGCTAAGGGATCTATAAGCAATTTTATACGCCTACAGATACCCCCTCCAAAGTATTTCAGCCTCGTTCTTTTATAGAAGGTCTGATATTTGGATATGTCTGACTTGTCCGGCCATCTTCGGATTCTGGAAGTGCGCTTCTATTCTTGATTCTTCAATCCTTCGGCTATTCGGTGCTTTGTCGAATGTCTGTAACGGTTTTCGGTGCTGCATTTATTGTCTGAGCCGTTGTCGGAATTTCAAATTGAAGTCGATTCTGATTTTATGATCTTCTAGCTCATGTTTGTTGGTTCAACATAGAACTGACTCTCGAATGTGACGTTGAGTCTTTATTTGCGACGCGTTGTCGGCGTAGTGTGTTGAGTTATCCTTAAGAATATTTAGAAAAATATTCTCAGGAACTTCTCAACCAAAATAGGGAACAGTTTATACCATATACCTTATTGGAGTATATTTCTGTTGCGAATGAGCTGAACCGGCTTGATAATGAGCCAAAAAAAGGCAGTAATTAGGCTCAAAAATATCCTCCTGACCCTTCCGAACACTAGTGCGGGACAGATGGAGTGAAATAAACCAAGGACTGAACCCTCGGTCGATTTGAAGTTGTTTCGATGCTTGATTCAGCTTTAATTTGAATTTTGGTTCAAACCAGGTCTGGTCCGGTTCAACTTGGCTTGGTTCAACATTATAAAAAGGGTTCTTTTTTTCTTTCTTTTCCTCCTCTCTAGGGCCGCCCCCCCCCCTTGACCTTTTCTTTGATTTTCTTTTCCCTCGAGCATTCTTTCTCCCTCAAATCTTCACAATTGTCTTAGATCTAGTCTTCCTTTGGATCTTAGACTGAAAAATCTCTCAAAAATCTTCATATAAAAATTTCTCTCAGGCCCCTCGAGCAAGTTGTCTGAGCCTCTTTCAAGATTGGATCTTTGTCGGATCTTCAAGCTTTTCCTCAGGTAAATCCTCCACAATTTTAGCATATTCAATTTATGAATTTGTGGGATCGCATGTGAGGGTTAGGATTATGATTTGGCGCCTCAAGCTCCTCTTTCAGGGGGTAAAATTTGAAGCTCTGAGGGATTTATGGTAATAAAAAGAGGAACTTTTTTCTGGATCTGATCCCTTAATTTATTTTGCAGGTCACCATGTCTCGTATTGCAAGGGGTCAATCCTCTACCACGTCGGCTGATGGCGCGCCTCCCTCTTATGCCGGTGAGCTATTTTTTTTGGAAATTTACAAATTAGTCTATTTTTTTTTGGAAATTTGCAAATTGGTCCTTTTTATCCCCATTGTTCTCCTTGGTGAGGCAATCGGGAAGAGCCTTGATTCTCCTTGACGAGGATCGACGCTTTAAAGATATGTTTTGCTTGGTCAAAACCATATCTCAATATAAAGGGGGTGTTTTGACGCTGCATTGTGCCTTATAAGGCAGGGATATATTGTCGATATACCCTATCTTATAAGTGCATAATGTGGCCAAATCGTCTCACCCTTTATAAGGCAGTGACTCTATCTTACCCATTCGTAGGATGAGTTCAACTTCCTTTTATAATTGAGACTAACAAATGTTTAAATGTTTGCTTCCAGTGGAATATCCTTCTGGAGCGTTCTCATCTCACGCAGTGTACGGGCGTCGTGGCGAGTATTATTCGACTTCCTTCCCCTATCCCAGTCACTCCTCGGTTTGCTTCGGGCACGTCGACAGAGGTTGCCCAAGTGGTGAAGGAAGGTGGACATCGAGCTCTTCGCCAGTTGATTACAGATGCGCCTTTCGTGAAGGATACCAGTTCGATTCAGCCTCTCAGGAAGACCGACTTTTTATTTAGCGACTCTGCCAGAGATTCGGATTCCGTGTTTATTGATGCCGAGCAGTGGCTTCATAAAACTGGCAGTGGTTTCATATATTTGCCGAAGATTCCTCGGCATCGTTCGTTGACTGAGCTCAGGCGTCAGGCTGTGACACGGGAGATGTCGTGGCGCTTGACGGAGGAGCATGAGAGCGTTCACTGCGGCTACATCACTCATCAGGCAGCTCCTGGTTCGAGCAGGAGTCATATCACTGGATTGCATCCTGGAGTATTGGGGTTGGATGCACCGCCGCGTAACGAGCTTCTTGCATCTGCTTCTACTTTGAAGAATTGCCTCGCTGTTTTAGGACGGGAGATGCCCGCGACACGCCACAGATTTTATGGTTGGGTCCATTCCTTGGACAAGCTTTGGTGGACTCGCATGACGAAGTACGTCTTGAGCCGATGGAGCGAGGAGTTGCACGCTTGTGGTCTATATGCAGCCGTTCGTGCCACCATGTATGGTTTGCCTATTAGCGCGAAGCATTTCTTCGCTTTGTGCGAGCTCTACAACCCGGATTCGAACACTTTTCTGACACGGCAAGGGGAGTTGGGCTTGGCCCTCCATGAGATGCACAGGATTTCTGGTTTGCCCATGGGACAGATGCTATATCAGGAATATTTTCCCTCCAACCAAGAATTAAGTCAGCTGAAGGATCGCATGCCCGACCGCTACGAGACTTTATGGGACCTCACATGTCACTATCATATCGCTTTGGCGCAGTCTGAACCTTTAGCGAAGAGGGCTAAATCCCATGTGAGCCAGAAACAGTTTGCGTCTTATTTGTTCAGGAATCTAGAGAGCAATTCTGGCGAGGCTATTTGTGAGCTGGCACCACTCACTCCTTCAGGGGTTAATAGTCTACTGAAGAAGGTTGATGCTCATTCCTATACCATTAGCAGTCCTGAGAGTGGTTTTCCTACAGGGACCAAGTTCAAATCATTCTTGTGGCATGCGACCGCGCCGATTCGACCGATGACCCTTCTCGCCGGTTACCTCGCTATCTAGTTAAAGAAATGCGTGGTCCCATATCAGTCTAGTGATATCTTGCCATTGGAGGTGCTCTACCCAGCAGTTCAGCTTGCCTACAAAAAGGAACTTTCGCTTCTTCCGGTGATGGTGGCTAACATTCATCGAGGGCTTCGACAGATTTCTAGTGCTTTTACACGGAAGGAAAGTGAATCACCGGCTCAGATTCCTACTATTAAGGTGGAGCTTCCGTACACTTATTTGATGGCTTGGTTCGTCCTTCATCGTTCCGATATGATGTCAGTACCGTATGCCACAGACCCCTCCGCTCCCCTACTACAGTTGTTTGAGAATGGCAAGTGGGAGGGGCGAGGATTCCCTGACGTCAGACAGCAGCTACAGGTCCACAAGTGTTGGGCGTTTTCCACTTGCTTTCCACAGTTCTCCGGCCGATACGGCGAGTGTCAGATTGATGAGGAAAAGCCGAGGGGGTATCGAACTCATTTAGACGTCGGCTGCTTTAACTGGCTGGTGAACATCAGGCCGGGTTATCTGACTTTCCGGGTGAGGAATCAGTGTTTCATAGAGCCATACCTACCATGCCGATTTGCTCGCCAGTTTGGCTATGATCAGCTTTATGTCGGGAATCCACGACAGCAGCTTCGGACCCACGGCGGTTTGGTGGACGGTCTTCGTGCATGGTTGTGGACCGTGACGGGCTGTACTGGTGCTAAGTTCAGTCTCCCGAGTACTGAGCGGCAGTTGAACCTCACCTTCTTAAGCTGCAAGTGGTTGTTAGCAGCTAATAAAACTTTGGCTATGATCAGCTTTACGTCGGGAATCCACGTCAGCAGCTTCGGACCCACGGCGGTTTGGTGGACGGTCTTCGTGCATGGTTGTGGACCGTGACGGGCTGTACTGGTGCTAAGTTCAGTCTCCCGAGTTCTGAGCGGTAGTTGAATCTTGCCTTCCTAAGCTGCAAGTGGTTGTTAGCAGCTAATAAAACTGTCCCCGTAAAGCCGATTGCAGAGCTAGAGGCTGAGGAGGCTTCTCAGGCTGATTCTCGTATGATTTGGGAAAATGCTCGATCACAAAGGGCACGGCACAAGACTCGTCGGATTGACGAAGAGGGAAAGAAGATCTTTCATTCTGCTGATGAAGAGGGAAAGAAGATCTTTCATTCTGCTGATGAAGCTTCAGGCAGAGATCTTGAAGATCACGAGGACTGTTCTGAACGAGGTCAGTTTCTTACTCTTTCCTTTTATCTTCCAGAATTATTAAGCCTGACAATGGTTTGATGTTTCAGGGACCACAGCTGACCAGGATGAAGAGTTCCATCCTTCTCCCCAGGCGAGACCTTCGATTATTGTCCCTACTGCTAGGCGAAAGAGATTAGCCCGCAAGCCGCGTGTAGTTTCGCGAGCATCTGATATGGATTTGGCCGGTGACGATCCTGCTAGTGATGCAGGTAACATCTATCCTATAGACCAGCCTCTTGATCATTCAGAATTTTGACTCACGCTTTTCCATCTCTATATAGGAGAGCGTGGGGAGAGCGAGATGAGTCCTGATCCTGTTTTTCACGATTCTACATCTTCTGGTGAGCCCGACTCACCGCACCAGGTAGAAAGGCCTGCAGAAGCTGGTGACATTAGGGAGACCGTCGATGTAGGACCCGGTTCGATGAATCCAGGTACATCTACCATTAACAATACACAAAGGAGTTGAATGATTCAGAATTTGTGCATTCCCTGATTGTATCTATGCTTCTCGCTCTTTTAGATAACTTGCAGGAGACAAACGTGGATCTTGGGAATAAAGAGGCTGACACACTTATAAGAGGTAACTCATTTCTATTGGTTGTAGTCTCTTTATTCTTCTTTCGTTCTTATATTCCCTTGTGTCAGATTTCCCGACTGAAGATTTCGACGGGGAGGGTTTGCTTATGGACACTCCTATGCTCCACTTCCTATATGACTCTCCTCAGATTGATGACCAGTTGCCTGGAGATGAATTTCCTGAGTCTACACTCCCTAAGAATCCCGAGGATGGTTTTTCTGAAGGTACGTAGCTCTTCTCAAGTTAATTATAGGACTAGTCAATTTTTAACTAATGCAACTATAATGTGATGCATCTGAGAATTCTATTTTGTATTTGACAGGAGCTTTTGTCGAGACTGATCCTGTTGAGCCGGCTGTGAGACCAACTACACCAGTTGATACACCCACAGCCGTTACACCTCCACTACCCCCAGTGACTCAAGGGGAAGAAGGTATAAATTGAGCTACTGAGAAATGTTATTTATTTCTTCATCAAGGCTTTTGACGGATTTCTCCTTTTTGTGTAGGGCTTTCTTCTCGGCTTCACGTCCTTGTGAAGGAGTTATTATCAGACAGCGACCCAGAGAAGATTGTCATCTGCATAGAGATCCGTTCCTTCTTCTCCTTTGTGAATGCTATGATTGGCAAACTCTTCCACGGCGGACTTTCCCTTCACCAGTTTAAGCCATTCCTTGATCTTAAGATAAATTCAATAAAGGATGCAGGATACCCGGATCAGGCGAAGGCTATTGTTGATGATCTTAACTGCCTAGAGCGTGAGCTTCAGATGTTTCGTGAGCTCCGGGATGCAGGTGCCTCTTCATTCATCGCTGTCGAGTTGGATACTCGCTTACAGACATGGCGCGATACTAGGTTTCTTGCTGAGTTCGACATTCAGGTGTAGCGGGACCGGATAGATCGAGTTGAGGCTAACCTTGCTATTAGGTCATCCTCACTCGACGAGCTTGATTCTTCCATTGCTTCTTGTGAGACCCAGATAGACCAGCTCCGAAGAGAACTCCGTGAGAAAGAGGAGACTTTGAGTATTCTTCAGATGACGAAGATACAGGATCAGCAGGCGCACACCGCTTTATCTGATGAGCTGAAGTCCTTGAAACAGAAGTTGGTTAAGACAGAGGAGGTTGCTGCGAACACTTTAGCCACCACCGAGGAGTCCATCCGAGTTGAACTGAGGCAAGCTTATGATGATAAGCTGTCTAAGCTTAATCAGCAGATTTTTGGCCATGTTCTTGATGTATGATTTCATTTGCTGAATGTTTTGACTTTTGGTCCTTTTAGTGGAACTGGTTTTTATCTTCATTATGATTCCTCATTCCGTTTGAAATGATTGACCATAATACTTTTAGGATTTTTGGCAAACCCTCAGCTATCAACGGATTTGATTAGCCTTTACCGACTACCGTTTGAGTCGGGCTAGCATGCGAATTGTCTAAATCCGTTCCGCATGTAACGTTATGCTAAAGGAATGAGCTCTCTTAGACTTGATGCTACGACTTTGAATACGTAGACTTCGCCATTGTTACGGGAATAGGCTACCCGGCGACACGAGTTAGGTGTTGACTTTAGGATTTTTGGCTAACCCCCAGCCTTCAACGGGTTTGATAAGCCTTTACCGATGACTAAACAGCAACGTGTATCAGACGTTGACTTAGGATTTTTGGCAAATCCTCAGCCTTCAACGGATTTGACGTGCTCTTACCGACTACCGTTTGAGTCGGGCTTACATGCGGATTGTTTTAAGTCCGTTCTGCATGTGACGTTGTGCTAAAGGAATGAACTCCCTTAGACTTGATGCTACGACTTCGAATACGTAGACTTCGCCATTGTTATGGGAATAGGCTGCCCAGCAACGTGTTTTAGACGCTGACTTATCCCTACTTAGGCTTCGGGATAAAATACCCCAGAATCGAACTCTGGTGTCTTTTTCCACGGAGAAAGACTAAACCGGCGACGCGTGTTAGGCGTCGGCATATCCTTTCTTAGCCTTCAGGATGAAATTCCCCAAACATGTAAGGCATGGATTTTGGTGTTATTAATAACAGCCTGCCGCAATGTTGAATATGCGGGCGAGTGTTCTTTTCAACGGTTAAGAATTAACCGGCAGCGCAGGTTATGCGCAGGCTTATCCTTACTTAGGTTTCAGGATAGAATACCCCAGAATCGAACTCTGGTGTCTTTTTCTACGGAAAAAGACTAAACCGGCAGCGCGTGTTAGGCGCAGACTTATCCCTGCTTAGGATTCGGGATAAACTTCCTAACCTGTGAGGCACAGATTTTGGGATTTGAAAAAGGTGGGGTCTTCTCTTGGGGCAAAGACGAACCCGAAATGGGAGAGGAAGAATTTTATATTCTATCTCCCGACACTGAAGAAGAAGAATTTTATATTCTATCTTCAGCTGGAAAGGAGACTCGAGGTGGGATCTCCACCCCCAGAATCCGGAAAGGTGAGACTGAGAGTGGGATCTCCACTCCGAGAATCGAAAAGATTCGGATAACCCTAACTGTCGGAAGGTTTGATTACCGAACTAAAGATGAATTTCTCGTTTATCGAGAGTGAATTGCGGTTTTGGTCCTAACTGTAGGAAGGTTTGACCAAGCAGGAGTTTGAGATGACCCTAACTGTAGGAAGGTTTGATCACTCGATTTGAAAGTGGACCTCTCGTTCATTGGAGGAATCGAGAGGGGATTTTGACTGTGGTCCTAACTGTAAGAAGGTTTGACCAATGGCGGGTTTAAGACGATCCTAACTGTAGGAAGGTTTGATCGCTTGATTTGTGGACCTCTCGTTCATTGGGAGAATCGAGAGGGGATTTTGACTGTGGTCCTAACTGTAAGAAGGTTTGACCAAGTGGGTGTTTTGAGACAATCCTAACTGTAGGAAGGTTTGATCGCTCAATTTGTGGACCTCTCGTTCATTGGGGGAATCGAGAGGGGATTTTGACTGTGGTCCTAACTGTAAGAAGGTTTGACCAAGTGGGTGTTTTGAGACAATCCTAACTGTAGGAAGGTTTGATCGCTCAATTTGTGGACCTCTCGTTCATTGGGGGAATCGAGAGGGGATTTTGACTGTGGTCCTAACTGTAAGAAGGTTTGACCAAGTGGGTACTTTAACGAGGGATATATTCAATGAAGAATTCTTCAAAAGATTCTGCTATTTTGATGGCCTCCTGGTGGTACGGGATCAGGTCCTAGTTCCTGACTTCATACTCTCCACGGACTTGGTTGACTATCAATTGAGAATCCCCAAAAGCTTCGAGATATTCGACCCCCAGCTCCTTGGCAAAACTGAGTCCAATGAGAAGCGCGTTGTACTCAGCTACATTATTGGAGCACGGATTAGTCAGCGAATAAGCTCGAGGCATCACATGCTTTCCCGGGGAGATTAAGACAACTCCAACCCCGGAGGAAACTGTAGAACCTCCCGGGGTTATTGCCCTATTAACTGCCCTCGAAGCACCATCAAAGTATAATTGCCATACTTGTTGGTGCGACGTAGTGTTAACCTCGTGGGTTTCATCCGGCAAGTCATCATATACTTCTGCCGTATCCGTTGTCGGGTTTGGATCGACTTCTGCTGCTTGAAGTGCAAATCATATTGGGACAAGAGAAGGGCCCATTTCGCTAACCGCCAATTCATAGTGGCCGGTTGCGTCATAAACACCCGTACTGGATTAACGTTGGAAATGACGTAAATCGTCTGTCCAACCAAGTAATGCCGCATCTTTTGCATTGCGAATACCAATGCGAGGCATTCTTTCTCAATCATCGGATATCGAGACTCGGCGCCTATCAAGGTCCGACTTAGGTAATAAACTACCTGTTCGTGGCCATTATCATCGTCTTGTGCTAGTATGGCACTTATCGAGTGGTTCATCGCCTTGAGATAAATCAAGAACGGTCTACCTGATTTTGGTGCGACGAGAACAGGAGGATTCGTCAGATACGTTTTGATATCTTCGAATGCTTTTTGGCAGGCGTCGTCCCAAATAAATGATACCCCTTTCTTGTTTAGCTTAGAGAACGGTTGGCACTTCCCAGAAAGATTTGAGATGAACCACCGGATGTAAGCTAACCGCCCTTGCACTCTTAGATTTCTAGGAGGTTGCAGTTCGTGTATCGCCTTCACTTTGTCAGGATCGATATGTATACCTTTAGTGGTGACGACGAATCCAAGGAATTTTCCGCTAGACATTCCAAGGAAGGATTTAGTAGGGTTCATCTTCAATTGATGGCTTCGCATGAGATCGAACATCGTCTTCAAGTCCTTGATGTGATCTTCTTTGTTGCGGCTTTTTACAACCAAATCATCAATGTAGCATTCGACTGTTTTCCTGAGATGTTCTTGGAAAATCTTAGTCATTGCTCGTTGGTATGTGGCGCCTGCATTCTTTAGTCCGAAAGGCATCACCGTGTAGCAAAAGACACCAAGAGGCGTTCTGAATGCTGTGTGCTTCTCGTCATCTGGGTGCATCTTGATTTGGTTATATCCTGAAAAACCATCCATAAAAGACATTCTCTTAAATCCGCATGTATTGTCGATAATAACATCCGTGATCGGGAGAGGAAAGTCATCCTTTGGACATGCCGCATTCAGGTCCCTGAAGTCGATGCAAATCCTGATTTTACCGTTCTTCTTCATGACTGGAACGATATTGGCTAGCCAATCTGGATGTTGCTCCTCTCGGATAAATCCTGATTCGATCAATTTCTTAACCTCTGCCTCGATGGCTTCCATTATCTGCGGCCGGCTTGATATCGAGGTGGTGCATTGCCACATTGGGGTCGAGCCCTGGCATATCTTCATAGTTCCAAGCGAAGACGTCAATATACTCCCTGATGAGAGCAATTAACTCCTCCTTCTCATTTGGAGGAAGACTATCACTGATGAATATAGGTTTTGGGTTGGCCTCGTCACCCATGTTAATTTGGACTATTTAATCTTCAGTGGGGGGTTCTCTCTGTTCGAATCTATCACCATACTGCATGTTCAGGTGATGAACCCACGGGTCTTCCCACGTTGGCATTTGATCGTCGTCTTCCATTGTGGACGGATCAGCTGTAGCCATGTTCGCCATTAGGGCTTTGAAAGCTTCCCCCAGACTGGTATCGGAATCCCTTTCTGAGGCATCTGGCGAATTTCCATTTTTGTATTGCTTAGATGATTTGTCATTAATTAACCAGCAACATTCGTCTTCTGAAGAAGATTCATACCCTAACCCTCGTTTGTATTTATAATAATCGTCAGGTTTCCCCTTCGGTACATATGCCGCTTTGGCTGGAATACGGGGACCTCGATCGAAGTATAGACCTTCTCCGAGTACGAAATCATACCCCTGTTTTTCCATGAGTTTGCGCGCTTCCGGACTGTACTTAGATAAATGCCGACCAGGTTTGTCACCATCCTCATCTTCTCTTAGGAAATGATCTGGTAATGGAGAGCTTTTTCCTTTACCGTAAATCACTTCTTTTGCACCTCTTATTTTGTTCGGGACGACCATGGTTGTTCCAAAAGAATGCTGGAGGCGTTCCTTTGTTATGTAGGACGATCGAAGCGGCATATACAAATCAAGATTATTGTACAATTCTGTTATCACATCATCAAGAGACAGGGAGTACTCTAAATCATTATTTATTTCATTAGTGGCAAGTTGCTAGTTACAACTGCCTTCTGACGATTGATCATCGTCAAGGTTGATTACAAAGGGTACAATGTCGTTCAAAACATAACCTCCATTGTAATCAAATCCGGCTTCGGTATCAGCTTCTTCTCCGCTGTCCGTGCCATGGGCCGATGATTCAGTATCGGATTCGTTACCATAAAGGAGAGAATCAGTGAAATAATTCTCATACCCTTTAAATGTTTGCTTATCCGCGACCACCGTTCTAACCCTATTATCAGCGTCGACATATTTCAAACACTGATGGAGAGTTGAGGGTATTATAACGTTACTATGGATCCAAGGTCGACCCAATAGTAAGTTATACGAACTCTCGGCATCAATCACATAACATGTGACTTCTGTCTTCAAATCTCCCATTTGACACTTTACCCGGATCTTACCCAAGGGTCTTGACCCGCTAGTGTTGAATCCATAGATAACAGTGCCTGTTGACACCAACTTACTAACCGGAATGCTAAGGCTATGCATAAGGCGAAGTGGCATAATGCTCACAACGGAACCCGGATCCACTTGGATTCGGTTGACTTTGCTGGAGCCGATGTACCCGATGAAATACAGCGGTCGATCGTGGTTCGAATTCTTTGTTTACATATCCTCTTTGGTGAAAGTAATGCAAGGAAGATTCTTAGTCGCTATATTGCAGTGTTGAATCAACTGTCCTGGCTCTTCAGATACCGGCTTGATCTGAGTAAGGAACGCTTCTGAATTGGCCAAGGCTTCTTGCAAGGCTTCCCTGGTTTCTTTGGATAACCACAGCAACTCATATAATGTTATCCGCGCTAGAATATTAGCAAGTTGAGCCATAATATCGAAGCTGTGCGGAGTGTTTGAGCTTTCCGGTTTATCTCTTCCAATCGGACGACTGAAACGAGACTGCTTCGGATTTTGAACCTCCTGAGGCCTCTTTTCATTCTGTTTATCAACCGGCTGTCGTCGAGCTTCTTCAACCGGTTTAGGAACCGTAATCACCCCCAGCTCCATGAGAGTTTTAGCTGGTCCCCGTTTAGTCACCCCCTGCTCAACTAACTGATCACCAGGAGAAGGGTACTTGAAGTGATATTCATTTCCACTCTGGGTCGCAAAAACTTCTTGTTCTTCTTCGGAGAGCGGGAAAGCTTGAATTCTTTCATCATCTTCTCCTGGGATAGCAGAGACTCTGTAGCAAGACTTTCCTTTCCCTTTGGACTTCTTCTTGGATGACGATCCGGCCCATTGTTCATCTTCAATCAGGTCTGGGTGAACCCAGATGATCTCACCGTTTGGGGTTGTATGTGGCACAAGTCCTTTTTGACGCTGTCCATACGGGTCATCATTTACTGTCTTCATTCCCACCTTGGTGACGCGTTTCGGTTCGAACCATGTTGTGGGCACCGATCCAAAGCTGACTGACACTGCATTTGCTCCAACATTCTTGGACGGCTTTGGGGTTATGACGCCTACATCGATTAACGCTTGGATCTTATCCTTGAGATGGAAGCATGACTTCGTAGGATGATGGACCGCTCTATGGTACGCGCAATACTTCGGATCCGTTACTTTGCTAGCCCCTTCTTGATCCACAATCGCTGGCAGCTGAATTTTGTTATTCTCCAGTAGGTATTTAAAGATGCCGGGAACTTCGTCATCTTTGAAGGAGTACACTTTGGGAAATCTTGGCTCTGAAGACTTCTGCTTCTGAGACCGTTGTTGCCATTGCCCCCGAGATTGTTGTGGCGCTCGTTACTGCTGCTGTTGCTGAGGTTGCAATTGAAAGGTTTGGTTAGCATCAACTGCATTAGCATGTGCCTTACCTTTCCCTCGTGGGACGAAATTTTGCTGTGGAGCATTCGTCGCCTGCTGGCCTCTTTCCGCCTTCTTCCTCTTTAGGAACCGCTCGGCTTGCTCTCCTCGGACCTTCAAATCCTTCCATGTTTTGGATGGAGCCGTCCCCATTGCTTCCAGCACGTCCAACGCGAGGTTGTTGTGGCAAGTCTGGAGAATGAATTCCTCGGTGATCGGGTCCCGACAGTTCATCGCCTTGTTCCGGAACCTTTTGACGAAGGTATCAACCAATTCCCCGTCTTTTTGTTTCTCGTCAAGCAACGACCCGATGGATATCTCGGTGTCGTCGTCGAAGAAGTTAGCGAGGAAAGTTAATTAGGTTGAACTTCGCCGGATATGGGATTGATTCCCACTCTCTTGGGTATGGACAAGGAATGCCCGTCTTTTTCGTCTCTTGAGCGGAAATCAATGTATTGATTTTGCTCTCGAGGTTCTTGATCTTCAAGTTTTCACCCGAGTCTTCGTTGGCATTCTCGTTACCACCCCCTGCATTGACGGGAGGATTATTGGCATTATGCGTTTCATTCGCATTTGTGTCGTCATCTTCTAGATTAACCGGGTTACGACGACTTGGCTCGCCTTGCTGGTTCGTCAATGCTTGGATTTGTTGGTCATGCATTTCTCTCATGTTCTGCATGGCCATCTGCATTTCGAACCTGAAGGTTTCCTGCTGCTTAGCTAAGGCGTCTTCAAGCATTTTGGCCACTTGCTCCGCACTTATCATAAGTGCCTCGCGGGGTTGTCCCTCGCTGGATACCGTATTATCTGATGCAACCGTGGAGCCGGCATCAGATTCTTCATCTTCTGAAGGGAGTCTTGTCCGAACCCTACCATAAGTTTCTCGTGCAATGGCTCCGGACTGCAGACGAGTTTGATACCGGGGTACTGGCGGAGTTGACTCGGGATTATCCCGTATCGATGCCCTTTTGCTGGTCATATTGGTGGTGACCCTCGGAAATTCTCCGTCTTCGACTATCCTTCTACTTCGTCGGAAACGCCTAGGCCTTGTTTTCGGCGTTTCAGTACTGAGCCTTTCGAAAACCGAAACTCGTTCGGGGACCGCCTTGATGCAGCTGCATTCAGACAATACTGCCCGAATGAGTTTGGAACAAGGGCATTGAGTTTCTAGTCCTCGGGGACCCCTCTTCCTGGTTTTCCTCGTGCTCCCATCACGATAGTACAACTCGTCTGCTTGACGATCGGAGTAACCTATCGTGTGTTGGCACGACTTCTCAGGTATAATGCTATCGTCATCAGACGATAATGTTTCCTTCTGAGGGGGAATTGCCTTCTTAGGGCTTTCGAAAGTCACGCGCCTCGAAACATGCCTTTTTGGGCGTGAGTTCTCAGCGGGCTCGTATAACGCTATCGTCATCAGACGATAATGTTTCCTTCTGAGGGGAAATTGCTTTCTTAGGGCTTTCGAAAGTCACGCGCCTCGTAACATGCCTTTTTGGGCGTGAGTTCTCGGCGGGCTCCTGGACTTCAATGCGCAAGTTGGTGCGCGTAGCTGCCCTGGTCTCTTTGTCATGTTGAGGGTAATGGCGACCCTCAACATGTCGCGTCGTTCAGGGCTTCTTTATCGGGCCCAAACGCTCTTGAACTGGAGCCTTGACTCGCTCATCGGGAAGTGGACCGAGACGCTCCAAAACTGGCTTCTTCTTTCGGGATGATTCTGCGTGATCTCCCGGAGTAGTTGCTGGAATTATCGGCGATATGGGTTGTTTCGCCGGGGGTTGAACTTTGGTTGGAGGCTGCTTCGGCCTCCACACTTGGCGGGTTGATGGCGGCTTTTTGGCCACTTTTTCTTCCCTCAATTTCTCGGCCTTTTGCACAAGAATTTTTGCTTGTGCAAGCAATGCGCAGCGTTTGTGAATCCGCTCTTCGAGTGTCGAACGGTTCTGTTTGACCTGGATCCATTCATTCGTCGGCGGCTTGGAGGAACCACCATTCTTCAGTTGTTGAGGCTGTTTGCCTCTCCTATTCTTCAGATCCGCGTTGTAGCGGACTCCGTCTGTAGACTCCATCGCCTTAGCGAGTTACCGCGCAAGGCGTTGACGTCGCCTTTGGCGGGCTCTCTTTGAGAGAGTCACAATGCCCTTAACAGTAGAGGCGTCAGCTGGAATAGGTTTGACCTCGTTGGAGGTCGGTGGAACTTCACCCGACGCAACTTTGGCGTCAGCTGGGGTGAGAGCTTCGTTGGCGTTCTGAACTTCTTCAAACCAACGAGCTTTTCTCCTGGAGGAGAGCTTCTTGGACTTGCGGGGGGAGGTTGATCCGGACGAGGACGACAAGTATTCCTCGAACTTCTGTTGGTCGAACTCGTATTCGACCTTCTCCACGACCGGGATTAAGATCCGCAGCTCTTGCTTGTGTGGGTTCTTTGCCGACGCTGGGGTTAATCCGTGGACCACCGCGCGATCTAGATCCGGTCGGATCTACACGATTTGACGGGTATTATTTCGCGAAGGAAATAATAGCCAGGGGGGGATTAATTCACCAAGGAAATAATCTCCCTTAGTTCTCGGGATCAAAGGCCAAGCTTTGATCCGGAGTATGATCTCGTGTAGATCTCAGATCTGATCTCTCTCTCTCTCGAACTCCTGCCTTTCGTGACGTGGATGCTCACCGAGAACCAGATCTGAATGTTCAAGTCCTCAAGTCTTCAAAACTCCAAACTCAATTCTCAATTCGGCAGAGTTTCGGCTCTCAAAGTTCCAACCCTTTTACAAATGAACCAAGGGGGCCTATTTATAGGCTCTCTGAACTGTGCCCGCGCACAGATCTGGGCCGGCCACCTATAGGTGGCCGGCTCTGGGCCGAGCCCCCTTAGGCGTGTTTTTCCGTTTTTGGTTCAGTCCGTGATCCGGTTCTGTGGTTTGATTTATCCGGACTTGAATCGTTGACCTGATTTGGCAGTAAATCCGATTCTGAGTTCGAGTCCGAAACTGATCTTGATTCGATCATGATTCGTCCGAGTCCGCCCTTGGATGGATGACTCGTTGACTCTTCAACCCGTTAGCTTGATTCCGCACGCGAGTGGATCTATTCCGTTGTTTGCGTGCGATTCGTTAACCTCGTCGCCTCGTTGGTTCGTCGGTTTGTGCTGAGCTGTGCTAAGGGATCTATAAGCAATTTTATACGCCTACAATAGGTAATTTTTGATGCCTACAGATACCCCCTCCAAAGTGTTCCAGTCTTGTTTCTTTTATAGATGAGCCTAAAATACTTTGGATATGATTGGTCCAACCTTCAGTCGGTGTAAAAGGACCTGTAGTTAGCTTTGATTCTTGACTCCTTCGATTTTCAGTCTATTCGATGTTTTTGACGAATAGCTGAAGTTCTCCCGGCGTTGCGTTTATCGTCTGGCCGTCGTCGAAATCTTAAATCAAAACCGGTGAGTTGATTTTAGCTCGTATCGTCGAGTCGACTTTGAACTGATTATCTCCATCATGATATATTGACTCATATTGACTTTCATCGTAACGCGTTGACTTGCGTTGACTTATGTTGACTTACGTTAACCTTTTATTATAATGCGTTGACTGGCATTGACCTAGGGTTATGCGTTGACCGATGTTGACCTAGGGTTTTGGATCGCCAGGCGTTGACTTTTTCATCGCAACGCGTTGACTGGTATTGACCTAGGGTTACGTATTGACCTAGGGTTACATATTGACCTAGGGTTTGGGATCGCTTGGCATTGACTTTCTATTACAACGCGTTGATTGGCGTTGACCTATGGTTACTCATTGACCAACATTGACCTAGGGTTTTAGATCGCCTAAGGTTGACTTTTTCATCGTAATGCGTTGACTGGCGTTGACCTAGGGTTACGCGTTGACCTTAGGGTTTCGGATAACCCGACGTTGACACAGTTTATACTCATACGTTTTCTGGAGTATACACAGTTTAAGCTCTTAAGGTATTGGAGCATGACGGTCCCAACAGTTGGGGTCGCAGGACCAACTGTTAAAACTGATTCGTTTGCAGATATGGATCTTATCTCGAAGTTGTTAGATGCTCGAGTCACGAGACCAGGTAATAAAGTTAGTGCGTCAATGACTTTCACACCTATAGGATTTTTGGCAAACCCTCAGCCATCAACGGATTTGATGAGCCTCTACCGACTACCGTTTGAGTCGGACTAGCATACATATTGTTTAAATCCGTTCTGCATGTAAGTTGTGCTAAGAGAGTTAACTCTCTTAGTGCTACGATATTAAATATGTAGACTTTATCTTTCTTACGGGAATAGACTACCCGGTAATGCGTGTTAGGCGCTGACTTATCCCTACTTAGGCTTCGGGATAAAATTCCCCAGACTGGAATTCTGGTGTCTTCTTCAATTGGTGAAAGACTAAACCGGTAACACGTGTTAGGTGTTGATTTATCCCTACTTAGGATTCAAAATAAAATTCCTCGCGCATGTGAAGCACGGATTTTGGCGTTATTATTAACAACCTACCACAATGTCGAATATGTGGGCTTTTGTCCTTTTTACGGTCAAGGACTAACCGGCAACGCGTGTTAGGCGCTGACTTATCCCTACTTAGGCTTCGGGATAAAATTTCTTAGACTAGAATTCTGGTGTCTTTTCCAATCGGTAAAAGACTAAACCGACAACGTGTGTTAGGCGTTGACTTATACCTACTTAGGATTCGGAATAAAATTCTCCGCACGTGTGAAGCATGGATTATGGTGTCATTAATAACAACCTACCACAATGTCGAATATGTGGGCTGTTGTCTTTTTTATTGTCAAGGACTAACCGGCAACGCATGTTAGGCGCTGACTTATCCCTATTTAGGCTTCGGGATAAAATTCCCCAGACTAAAATTATGGTGTCTTTTTCAATCGGTGAAAGACTATACCGATAACATGTGTTAGGCGTTGACTTATCCCTATTTAAGATTCGGGATAAAATTCTCTGTGCGTGTGAAGCACGGATTATGGTGTCATTAATAATAACCTATCACAATGTCGAATATGTGGGTTTTTATCCTTTTTACGGTCAAGGGCTAACCGGTAATGCATGTTAGGCGCTGACTTATCCTTATTTAGGCTTCGGGATAAAATTCCCCAGACTAAAATTCTGGTGTCTTTTTCAATCGGTGAAAGACTAAACCGGCAACGCGTGTTAGGCGTTGACTTATCCCTACTTAGGATTCGAGATAAAATTCCCCGTGCGTGTGAAGCACGGATTATGGTGTCATTAATAACAACCTACCATAATGTCGAATATGTGGATTTTTTTCCTTTTTACGGTCAAGGACTAACCGACAACGTGTGTTAGGCGCTGACTTATCCCTACTTAGGCTTCGGGATAAAATTCCCTAGACTAGAATTCCGGTATCTTTTTCAATCGGTGAAAGACTAAACAGGTAACACGTGTTAGGCGTTGACTTATCCCTACTTAGGATCCGGGATAAAATTCCCCGTGCATGAAGTACACGGATTTGGAGTTGAGAATAAGATGTGCCTTCTCTTGGGGCAAAGACGGACTCAGAATGGGAGGGGAAGAATTTTATATTCTATCTCCCAAAACTAAAGAGGAAGATTTTTATATTCTATTTTCAGTTGCAAAGGAGACTCGAAGTGGGATTTCCACCTCAAGAATCCGAAAAGGTGAAACTAGGAGTGGGATCTTTACTCTGAGAATCGGAAAGATTCCGATAATCCTAACTTTTATAGGATTGATTACATGATTAGAAAATGAAATTCCGACTCCAGTCCTAACTTTTATAGGTTTGACCGAAGGGGATAAAGTGAAAACCTTTTGTTCATCGAAATGGAATTTTAATTTTGGCCCTAACTGTCTACAAATTTGACCGAGCGGGGATTTGAGACAATCCTAACTTTTATAGGTTTGATCACTCAATTTGTGAACTTCTCGTTCATTGACGGAATCGAGAGGGGATTTTGGTTGTGGTCCTAACTATAGGAAGGTTTGACCAAGTGAACAGTGAGAGTAGGAGTACAAATCATAGTGGGAGTGTTGATTCGTACAAATCACTCAAAGGGGGTTCCTAGTGTTAAGTGAGAAATACTTAACACGGAGGAGTTTGACAATTGTCAATAAACAGAAGATTAAAATCCCGAGTACTATGTCCAGACTCAAACAATGGGAGTGTTGAGTGCACAGACGTAGCGGGAGTTTGAGTGGGAGCTTAGTGTTTATAATTTTGCTTGTAATTATCAGGTTATCCCTAAGAATATTATATTTAACATTCTTCTGGGAACTTCCCGTTACATGAATCATCTACCCCCAGCTTTCTTTGCGAAACTGGGTTTATCATTGTATTCAGTTGAATGACCGGGTTATCCTTAAGAATACCAGACATGAAACTCTCCAAGAACTTTCCGTGAAAGAAAGGAAACAGTTTAGACTCATATACCGGTTGGAGTTTTAAGGAGCAGTTTATACTCGTATACTCTTTGGAGTGTGAAGGAGCAATTTATACTCTTATACTTTTCGGAGTGTGAATGAGCAGTTTATACTCTTATATTTTTCGGAGTGTGAAGGAGCAGCTTATACTTTTCGGACTATGAAGGAGCAGTTTATACTCTTATACTTTTCGGAGTGTGAAGGAGAGGTTTATACTCTTATACTTTTCGGAGTGTGAAGGAGCGGTTTATACTCTTATACTTTTCGGAGTGTGAAGGAGCAGTTTATACTCTTATACTTTTCGGAGTGTGAAGGAGCAGTTTATACTCTTATACTTTTCAGAGTGTTTATTCGACTTAATTGAGCGTTACGATGCCGGCTTCAACCAAGGTTTGGATGCTATTTTTGAGAGTAAAGCAATCCTTGGTAGGATGAAGGATCCTCCTGTGATACGCACAATACTTTGGATCTGAAATATTATCAGCTTCCTCCTGATTTGTGATAGGTGACAGCTTGATCTTGTTGTTTTCAAGGAGGGATTCGAAAATAGCTGGAACAACTTCATCCTTGAATGAGTACTCTTTTTGGAGTCTCGGACCCGAAGTCTTCTGCTATCTTCGGGCTTGCTGTTGTGACGTCTGATTAACATCAACAGCAGCTGCAGGGGCCTTCCCTTTACCATGAGATACGAAGCTTGAGTTCGGAGAGTTAGCCGCTGGTTGGCTTCTCTCGGTTTTCTTCCTTCTGAGGTAACATTTGGCCTGTTCTCCGCACGTCTTCAACTCTTTCCATGTGTTGGATGGTGCGACTCCCATAACTTCCAATATCTCAATAGATAGGTTGTTATGACATGTTTGGAGGATGAAGTCCTCCGTGATCGGATCTTGGCAGTTCATCGCCTTATTCTGGAAACGTTTAATGAAGTCGTCGACTATCTCTTCGTCTTCCTGTTTCTCCTCAAAGAGTGTCCTGATGGATATCTCAACGTCATCGTCAAAGAAATTGCCGAGGAATGATCTCTTCATACCGTCCTAGCTGTTGATACTTCCAGGCTTGAGACGACGGTACCAATTAAAGGCAGGCCCGCGAAGGGTACCGACGAATGACCGAACCATCAAGACTTCATTGCCGGAGATCGTGCCCAAGTGGGACTTGAAGTAGATTAGATACTGAGTGGGTGAGCCCTTCCCATCGAACGGCGTGAAGTTGATCAGGTTGAACTTCGCCAGATACAGGATCGAATCCTACTCTTTCAGGTAAGGACACAGAATGCTACTCTTCTTTACCTCTCGAGCAGACATTAGAGCGTTAATTTTGCTCTCGAGGTCTTTCATCTTCTCGTCCTCATCTGTATTATGTTTTGGACGATTTTCGAGAGGAACAATGTGGTCACCCCCGACATTGTTATTTTGGCGGGACCACCCCCAGCGTTATTATTTGTAGGGGACGTATTTGGACCACCCCCAGTTGTTCGCGTGGAAAACTGTAGCTTTCTTCATTAATGAGATAATTGTCATCTTGGATTACAAAGATCCGGTCTTTTATAGATCCGGTTACAACTAAATCAAAGAAAGAAGAAAAAAAAGTAAAAATTACAACTTTCCTCTTGTGAACAAATCGCGAGCTCCTGTTTTGCGGCCGCTCGCTTGTGTGGGTTCTTTGCCTGCGCCGGGGTTGTTTGCCGTGGACCACCACGCGATCTAGATCCGGTGGGATCTACACGATTATGCGGGTATTTATTCCACGAAGGGAATAATAGCCGAGAGGGATTAATCCACCAAGGGAATAATCGCTCGGATCTCGAGATCTAAGACCAAGCTTAGATCTGGAGTATGACCTCGTGTAGATCTCAGATCTGTTCTTTCTTCCTCTCGAGATCCTGCCTTTTCTGACGTGGATGGTCGCCGAGGATCAGATCTGAATGGTGCAAGTCTTCTGGTCTTCAAGCTCCGAGTTCACTCTTCAATCCGGCAGAGTTTCGGCTCTTGAAAGTTCGACCTCTGAAAATGAACATCTCTAGGCCTATTTATAGGCTCTCAGGACAGTGGCTGCAAAAAGGGAATTGTCGGCCAGGCCAAGGTGGCTCGGTGAGCCGCCTCGGTGACTTGGTTTCCGAGCCTCTCTGGGTGTTTGGTTTTCCGTTGTTTCCATTTCTTTCTGTGATTCGGTTGATTGAGACTCTGATTTGTTGATCTGATTTGGCAGTAAGTCGGATTCCTGATTAGACAGTAAATCTGCTTCTGAGTTCGAGTCCGAAACTGATCTTGATTCGATCGTGATTCGTCCGAGTCTATTCTCGGTTGGATGGCTCGTTGATTCCTTAACTCGTTAGCTTGATTCTGCACGCGGGTGGATTCATTCCGTTGTTCGCGTGCGATTTGTCGATCTCGTCGCCTCGTTGGTTCGTCGGTTTGTGCCGAGCTATGCTAGGGGACCTATAAGCAATTTTATATGCCTACAGATACCCCCTCCAAAGTATTTCAGTCTCGTTCTTTTATAGAAGAGTCTGGAATACTTTGGATATGATTGCCCCCACCTTTAGTCGGTGTAATGGGATCTTGGAATGATTCCCGTTCTTGACTCCTTCAATTCTCCAGGCTTTTCGGTGCTTTGTCGAAAGTCTGTAAGAGTTCCGGTGCTGCATTTATTGTCTGACCGTTTGTCGGAATTTTGAACTTTGAAGTCGATTCCTGATTTCTAATTTTTAGCTGACCATCGATTGTGGCGTCGAGTCTTTATGTACAACGCGTTGTCCGGCGTAGTGTGGTTGAGTTATCCTTAAGAATATTTATAAATAATATTCTCCAGGAACTTCTCAACCCAAAAATAGGGAATAGTTTATACTCATATACTTTATTGGAGTATTAATAAGCAGTTTATACTCGTATACTTTTCGGAGTGTTCTTTAGGTTCGAATAATCTGAACCAGCCCAAAAAATGTGCCAAAAAAGGCAGTATTTGGGTTCAAAATCTCTCCGACCCTTCCAAATATATGGTAGAGGGGTTAAATAGGTGAAGGAATGAACCGTAGGTTGATCAAAAGTCGTTCCAATGTTTAATTCAGCTCCAATTTGAATTCTGGTTCAAATTTGGTTCAAACTGGTTCAATTTGGCTCAAACTGGCTCATTCTGGTTCAATCTGGCTCAATTTGGCTCATTCTGATCTGGTCTGGTCCAGCCAGGCTCAATCTGACTCAATTTGGCTCATTGTGGCTCATTCTGGCTCATTGTGGCTCATTCTGGCTCAATCTGGCTTGGTCTGGTTCAACCCTGGTCTGGTCTGGTTCAGCCAGATCTGGTTCAAGGCTATAAAAGAGGGTTTTTCTTCATTTTTTTATTTTTTCTTCTTCTCTCTCTAGGGCCGGCCCCCCCCCCTTGTCCTATTTTCTTGATTTCTCTTCCCTCGAGCGTCCGATCTCCTTAAAAACTTGATATTCGTCTTAGATCTAGTACTCCTTTTGATCATTGACTGAAAAATCCTTCGAAACTTCCATTTTTGGAATTTCTCTCAGGCCCCTCGAGCGTGTGGTTCGAGCACTTTCAAGATCTAATTTTTGTCGGATCCTCGAGCTTCCCCTCAGGTATATCTCCATAATCTTGATCTATTTCATGTTTGATCTAGTGTATGGAATCGCGGGATCGCATATAAGGGTTGAGGGAGTGATTTGATGCCTCAAGCTCGCCTTTTTAGGGGATAAAAAAGTGATTTTTATTTCTAGATCTGACCTCTTGAATTCTTTTTTGTAGGCCATTATGTCGCGAGTATCGAGAGGTCGTTTTCCTGCTGCATCGGCTGATGGCGCGCTTCCCTCATATGCTGGTGAGCAATTTTTTTGACCTTTTCGAAAATTTACAAATTAGTCCTCTTTTTTCTGGATATTTGCAAATTGGTCCATTTTACCCCCCGTTGTTCTCCTTGGTGAGGCAACCGGGAAAGGCCTTGGTTCTCCTTGGTGAGGATCGACGCTTTATGGAAATTTTGCAAATTAACCCTCTTCTTCTGAGAATTTGCAAATTAGTCCTTTTACCCCATTTTGCTCTCCTTGGTGAGGCGATCGGGAAAAGCCTTGATTCTCCTTGGTGAGGATCGACGCTTTAAAGATGGGTTTTGCTTGGTCAAAACCACATCTCATAATAAAGGGGGCGTTTTGACGCTGCATTGTGCTTTATAAGGCAGGGATATATTGTCGATATACCCTATCTTATAAATGCGCAATGTGGCCAAATCGTCTCGCCCTTTATAAGGCAATGACTCTATCTTACCAATTTGTAAGATGAATTCAATTTCCTTTTATATCTGAAATTAACAAACACTTAACTGCTTGTTTTCAGTGGAATATCCTTCCGGAGCTTTTTCATCGCATGCGGTGAATGGACGTCGTGATGAGTATTATTCAACATCTGATGACTTTTCGCCCATTCCGCTCACCTCCCAGTTTGCTCCGGGCACATCGCTGGAAGTTGTCCAAGTGGTGAAGGAAGGTGGACATCAAGCCCTTCGCCAGCTGATCACAGATGCGCCTCTCGTGCAGGATGCCAGTTCCGTTCAGTCTCTTAGGAAGACTGACTTCTTGTTTGGAGACTCTACCAGGGATCCCGATGCAGTATTTATTGAGGCTGAGCAGTGGCTTTACCAGACTGGCAGTCGTTATATGTATTTGCCGAAGATTCCTCGACACCGTTCTTTGACTGAGCTCAGGCGCCAAGCTGTGAAGCGGGAGATGTCGTGGAGTTTGACAAAGGAACATGAGAGCGTTCACTGCGGCTATATTACTCATCAGGCAGTTCCTGGTTCGAGTCGAGATCACATTGTTGGACTACATCCTGGAGTACTGGGGCTAGATACTCCGCCTCGCAATGAGTTCCTCACCACTGCTTCTACTTTGAGGAATCGCCTCGCTATCTTAGGACGGGAGATGCCTGCACCGCGCCACAGATTCTATGGTTGGGTCCATTCTTTGGACAGGTTTTGGTGGGCTCGTATGACGAAGTATGTCTTGAGCCGATGGAGCGAGGAGTTACATGCTTGCGGCCTTTATGCAGCCATTCGGGCCACCATGCATGGCTTGCCTACAAGCGCGAAGCATTTCTTTGCCCTATGCGAGCTTTACAATCCAGATTCCAACACTTTTCTGACCAGGCACGGAGAGTTGGGCTTGGCTCTACATGAGATGCACAAGATTTCTGGTTTGCCCATGGGACAGATGTTATACCAGGAGTACTTTCCCTCCAACCATGAGTTGAGTCAGCTGAAGGATCGCATGCCCGACCGCTACGAGACCTTATGGGATCTCACTTGTCATTACCACATTGCTTTGGCGCAGTCTAAGCCCCTAGCGAAGAGGACCAAAGCAAATGTGAGCCTGAAGCAGTTCGCATCATACTTGTTCAGGAATCTGGAGAGCCATTCTGGCCAATCTATTTGTGAACTGGCACCGCTGACTCCTTCAGAGGTTAATGAGCTGCTGAATAAGACTAACGCCCAATCCTATACCATTAGCAGTTCCGAGAGCGGCTTTCCTGCAGGGACTAAATTCAGATCGTTCTTATATCATGCGACCACACCGATTCGTCCGATGACTCTCCTTGCCGGTTATCTCGCCATCTGGTTGAAGAAATGTGTGGTCCCGTATCAGTCTGGTGACGCTCTGCCACTGGAAGTGCTCTATCCTGCAGTTCAGCTTGCCTACAAGAAGGAACTTTCGCTTCTTCCGGTGATGGTTGCTAACATTCATCGAGGGCTTCGGCAGATTTCTGGTGCTTTTACACGGAGAGATGATGATAAACCGACTCAGATTCCTACCATTAAGGTAGAGCTCCCGTATATTTATTTGATGGCTTGGTTCGTTCTTCATCGTTCCGACGTGATGTCAATACCGAATGCCATAGATCAGTCTGTCCCCTTTCTACAGTTGCTTGAGAATGGTGAATGGGAGGGCCGAGGATTCCCCGATATCAGGCGTCAGCTACAAGTCCACAAGTGCTGGGCATTCTCCACTTGCTTTCCACAGTTCTCCAGTCGGTACGGCGAGTGTTTGATTGATGAGGAGAAGCCGAGGGAGTATAGGACTTATCTGGATATGGGCTGCTTTAATTGGCTAGTGAACATTAGGCCGGGTTACCTGACTTTCCGGGTGGGGAATCAGTGCTTCATAGAGCCGTATCTACCTTGCCGATTCGCCCGCAAATTCGGTTATGACCAACTTTATGTTGGGAACCCGCGCCAGCAGCTTCGGGCTCATGGAGGTCTGGTGGACGGTCTTCGTGCATGGTTGTGGACCGTGACTGGTTGCACTGGAGCTAGGTTCAGTCTCCCAGGTACTGAGCGACAGTTGAACCTCACTTTCCTGAGCTGCAAGTGGTTGCTAGCAGCTAATAAGACTGTCCGTGTGAAGCCTATCGAAGAGTTGGTGACCGAAGAAGCCTCTCAACTTGATTCTCGTGTTATCCAGGACGGTGCTCGATCACAGAGGGCTCAGGGCAAGACCCGCCGACTTGATGCAGAAGGTCACAGGGCCTTTAGTTCTGCTGGAGAGGCCTCAGGCGGAGACCCTGAAGACTACGAGGCAGATTTGGAGCAAGGTTAGTCACCTATCTTTCTTTTTTCTTGCATTTTCAAATTACTATTTCTGACCACTATTCGTTGTTTCAGGGACAGCGATCAACAGTGACGACGAATTCCGTCCTTTTACCCGGGCCAGACCTTCGATTGCTGTCCGTGCTGATAGGCGGAAAAGATTAGCCCACAAGCCGCCTGCAATTTCACGAGCATCAGAGATGGACTTGGCTGGTGAGGATCCTGTTAGTGACGGAGGTAACGTCTATTCTATAGATCATTTTCTTGATCGTTTAGAACTTCTGGCTCATGCTTTCCCATCCTATGCAGGATATCGTGAGGAAGGCGAGATGAGTCCTGATGATTGTGCATCTCCTGGTGAGCCTGACTCACCGCCCCAGGTAGAAAAGCCTGCAGAGACCGCCCATGTTGGGGAGTCTGTCAATGAAGGACCCAGTTCGGTGATTCCAGGTACATCTTCAAGAGGTAACTTGTCTCTATTGGCCATAGTTTCCTTCCTCCTCCTTCATACTTATATCTTTTTATGTCAGATTTTTCGATTGATGACTTCGATGGGGAGGGCCTGCCTATGGACACTTCTATGTTCAGCTTCATGTATGACTCTCCTCAGATCGATGGCCAGCCGCCTCAGGATATGTTTCCTGAGTCTGTACTCCCTCAGACTCCCGGGAACGGTTATTTTGAAGGTGCGTGCCTCTTCTCAAGCTAACTATAGGACTAGCCAATTCCTTGACTAATGCAACTATAAAATGATGTTTCTGTTTTGTGTCTAACAGGAGCTTTCGCTGAGGCTGACCCTGTTGAGCCGGCTGTGCGACCAACTCCACCAGTCGATGCTGCTACAGTCGTTACATCTCCATCACCCCCAGTGACTCGAGGGGAAGGAGGTATAATTTAATTAACTGAGCAATGCCATTCCTTTCCTCGTTGAAGCTTTTGACGAATTCCTCTTCTTTGTGTAGGGCTTCCTTCTCAGCTTCATGTCCTCGTTAAAGAGCTGTTATCGGGCAATGACCCTGAGAAGATCTTCATCAGCGTAGAAGTCCGCTCTTATTTCTCCTCCCTGAATGCTATAATTGGCAAGCTCCTCCACGACGGACTTTCTCTTCGCCAGTTTAAACCCTACCTTGATTCCAAGGTAAATTTAATAAGGGACATGGGATACCCGGACCTAGCGACGGCTATGGTTGATGACCTTGATCGCTTAGAGCATGAGTTTCAGATGCTTCATGAGCTCCGGGATGCCGGTGCCTCTTCATTTATTGCTGCCGAGTTGGACGCTCGTTTACAGACATGGCGTAGTACTCGGATGGTTGCTGAGCTCGAGGTCCAGGTGCAGCGGGGCCGAATAGATCGAGTTGAGGCTGACCTTGCCACTAGATCATCTTCACTTGATGAGCTTGATTCTCAGATAGATCAGCTCCGGCGAGAACTCCGTGAGAAGGAGGACGCGAAGATGCACGTTCAGCAAGCACATGCTGCTTTATCTGATGAGCTGAAGTCCTTGAAGCAGACACTGGCTGAGACAGAGGAGGATGCTGTGAGGACTTTAGCCGCGAACGAAGAGTCTGTCAGAGCTGAGTTACAGGAGGAGCTTAGGCGAGCTTATGATGAGAAGCTGTCTGAGTTTAGTCAGCAGGTTTTTAGCCATGGGCTTGATGTATGATCTTATTTGCTGTAAACTTTGACATTTGATCCTTTTAGTGGAACTGGTTTTTATCTTTGTCTTTATTATGATTCCTCATTCCGCTTGAAATGATTGACCATAATACTCATAGGATTTTTGGCAAACCCCCAGCCTTCAACGGGTTTGATTAGCCTTTACCGACTACCGTTTGAGTCGGGCTAGCATGCGGATTGTCTAAATCCGTTCCGCATGTAACGTTGTGCTAAGAAAGTGAATTCTCTTAGACTTTGTGCTATGATTTTGAATACATAGGCTTCGTCTTTCTCACGGGAATAGACTACCCGGCGACACGTGTTAGGTGTTGACTTTAGGATTTTTGGCTAACCCCCAGCCTTCAACGGGTTTGATTAGCCTTTACCGACTACCGTTTGAGTCGGGCTAGCATGCGGATTGTCTAAATCCGTTCCGCATGTAACGTTGTGCTAAGGGAATGAACTCCCTTAGACTTCGTGCTATGATGTCGAATACATAGACTTCGCCATTGTTACGGGAATAGGCTACCCGGCAACACGTGTTAGGTGTTGACTTTATCCCTACTTAGGTTTCGGGATAAAATACCCCAGACTGGTCTTCTGGTGTCTTTTTCTACGGCGAAAGACTAAACCGGCGACGCGTGTTAGGCGTCGGCATATCCTTTCTTAGGATTCAGGATGAAATTCCCCACACGTGTAAGGCATGGATTTTGGTGTTATTAATAACAACCTACCACAATGTTGAATATATGGGTGGGTGTTCTTTTTAACGGTTAAGAACTAACCGGCAGCGCAGGTTAAGCGCAGACTTATCCTTGCTTAGGTTTCAGGATAGAATACCCCAGAATCGAACTCTGGTGTCTTTTTCCAAGGAGAAAGACTAAACCGGCGACGCGTGTTAGGCGTCGGCATATCCTTTCTTAGGATTCAGGATGAAATTCCCCATGCGTGTAAGGCATGGATTCTGGTGTTATTAATAACAACCTGTCACAATGTCGAATATGTGAACGGGTGTTCTTTTTAAACGGTTAAGAACTAACCGGCAGCGCGTGTCAGGCGCAGACTTATCCCTGCTTAGGATTCGGGATAAACTTCCTAGGATGAATCCTAAATTGATAAATTTCGGAAAAGATCGATGCGGGAAAGGCAGAATTTTATATTCTATTTCCCGGTCTTCTTTTAGGGTGAAGGCGAACCCGAAAACAAGGAAGGAAGAATTTTATATTCTATTCCCTGATCCTGGAAAGGAAGAATTTTATATTCTATTTCCAGCGAGGAAGAAACTAGAAGTGGGGTGTCCACTCCGAGAATCTGGAAAATTTAGATAAACTTGCCTTTTATAGGATGAGTTATCTAAACTGAAAATGGGTTCTTCGTTTATCGAAGTGGAATTTCAACTTTGGCTATAACCATGGGAAGGCTTGACCAAAGAGAAAAGAAAGGAGTTCTTTCGTTTATCGAAAGGAGACTCCGATCTGAAAGGGGACCTTCTTGTCTATGGAAAGAGTCAAGAAGGTCATATGGACATTTTTTGTGGACCCACTGTCAATTGGAACTGATCAGTGAGGGATTTTGGTGGAGACAATGATTTCGGGTTATCCTCTAAAATATTAAGTGTAATATTCTTCGAGGAACTTCCCGGTAAATGAGTTATCCTGAATGTACTAGGGATAGTACTTTTTCAGGAACTTCCCATTTATTGGCATTAATTGCCTGGCGCCCTCTAGGGAAATCAGACGGTAAGCGCCGTTTGAATAGACTGTGTCTATCACAAACGGTCCTTCCCATTTGGGTTCAAATTTACCTTTCTTCTTGGAGGTGAGAATTATTGGTCGGCGAGCAGCGAGGACCAGATCTCCTTCCTTGAAGCTTCTCTGTCGGACTCTTTTGTTAAAAGCCCTTGACATCCTGGCTTGGTAAAACTCGATGTGTTGTTGAGCCTCCAAACGCTTTTCATCCAGCCTCTCGAGCTCTTCGAGACGCTTCTGATGTTGTTCTTCGGTCGTCATCTCCGTTGCGAGAGCGATCCGAAGGGAGGGAATTTGAATTTCCAAAGGTAGCACCGCTTCGCATCCATATACTAACGAGTACGGAGTAGCTCCCGTAGGAGTGCGTATGGTGGTGCGATAAGCCCAGAGTGCCTCCCCAAGTTTATCGTCCCAGTCTCGTTTGTTGGTCTTCACGAGCTTAGACAGGATCTTAATGATCGTCTTATTGAAAGCTTCAGCTAATCCGTTTGCAGCTGGATAATACGCTGTTGATGATACATCCTCGATCTTGAATTTATCACAAAACCTGATGAAAGCGTTGCTTATGAACTGTGGACCGTTATCGTGGATGATCCGTCTCGGCACGCCGTGTCGGTATATGACATGATGCTTGATGAAGTTGATGACGTTGTTTGTCTTCACTTCCTTAAGCGGAATCGCCTCAGCCCACTTTGAAAAGTAGTCAGTGATAGCGAGAATAAACCGATCACCTTTGACTGAAGGGGGAAAAATTGGACCGACAATGTCCATACCCCAAGTCTCGAATGGCCAGGATGTGGTTGATGTGTGTAATCGTTCTGGCGGTTGGTGCATATAATTTGCATGCACTTGACAGGCGTGACATTCTCGTGCATATTCGATTGCGTCACGTACCATTGTTGGCCAATAATATCCCATTCTTCTGATTCGATCATATAGCTTGGGACCAGGTTGATGCGCACCGCATTCTCCTTCGTGCGCTTCCTTAAGCACTTCTTTTGCTTCTTCGTTCGAAAGGCATCGGAGGAGCAAATCGTCATACCCCCGGCGGTATAACGTACGGGTCTCGATATTGTAAAAGAACCGTGGTGCTCTTCGGCGAATAGATTCTTTTTCTTTTACATCCTCCGGCAAGATGCCATATTGGACGTAGTCAATGATAGGAAAGCGCCAATCTCGGGACTCAGACCCGATTTGAGTTGAGTTCACCTCCTTGGTGTTTGGGCCCCTATCATCTTCTTCTTCATCGGTACCCATATTGTATAGGGGTACGAAGAGTTGATGCGATCTTACTGTGACTAGCAACTCTGTTTCAGGCGGTCGTGCGAGGGACACTGCTAGTGCCGCCAGTGCATCTGCATAAGCGTTCTGGAGGCGAGGGATGTATTCAATGAAGAATTCCTCAAAGGATTCCGCCATTTTGATGGCCTCCTGGTGATACGGTATCAGGTCTTGGTTCCTGACTTCATACTCTCCACGGACTTGGTTGACTATTAGCTGCGAATCTCCGAAAGCTTCAAGATATTCGACCCCCAGCTCTTTGGCGAAACTGAGTCCAATGAGAAGCGCGTTGTACTCGGCCACATTGTTGGAACATGGACCCGTTAGCGAATAGGCTCGAGGTATTACATGCTTTCCCGGAGAAACTAGGACGACTCCAACTCCGGAGGAGACTGTAGAACATCCGGGGGTTATTGGGGGCTGCAATTCATGTATCGCCTTCACCTTATCAGGATCGATATGTATACCCTTAGTGGTGACGACGAACCCAAGAAATTTTCCGCTGGACATTCCAAGAAATGATTTAGTGGGGTTCATCTTCAACTGATGACTCCTCATGAGATCGAACATTGTCTTCAAATCCTTGATGTGATCTTCCTTGTTGCGGCTTTTCACAACCAAATCATCAACGTAGCATTCGACTGTTTTCCTGAGATGTTCTTGGAAAATCTTAGTCATCGCTCGCTGGTATGTGGCACCGGCATTCTTCAGACCGAAAGGCATCACCGTATAGCAGAAGACGCCGAGGGGTGTTCTAAACGCCGTATGCTTCTCATCCTCTGGATGCATCTTGATCTGGTTATATCCCGAAAATCCATCCATGAAGGACATCCTCTCAAATCCACATGTATTGTCGATAATGACATCCGTGATTGGGAGAGGGAAATCGTCTTTCGGACATGCTTCATTCAGGTTCCTGAAGTCGATGCAAATCCTGATTTTGCCATTCTTCTTCATGACGGGAACGATGTTGGCTAACCAGTCTGGATGTTGTTCCTCTCGGATAAATCCTGATTCGATCAACTTCTTAACCTCTGCCTCAATGGCTTCCATAATCTGCGGACGAAACCGTCTTTGCTGTTGCTTGACAGGTTTGGCATCCGGCTTGATATCGAGGCGGTGCATTGCGACATTGGGGTCGAGCCCTGGCATGTCTTCATAATTCCATGCGAAGACGTCGATATATTCCCTGATGAGAGCAATCAATTCCTCCTTCTCATCTGGGGGAAGACTGTCGCTGATGAATATAGGCTTTGGGTTGGCCTCATCACCCATGTTAATCTGGACTATTTTATCTTCAGTGGGTGGTTCTCTTTGCTCGAACCTATCGCCATATTGCATATTCAGATGGTGAACCCACGGGTCTTCCCATGTTGGCATTTGATCGTCGTCTTCCATGGTGGATGGATCGGCTGTAGCCATATTTGACATTAGGGTTTTGAAAACTTCTCCCAGACTTGTATCGGAGTCCCACTCTGAAGCATCGGGAGAGTATCCTTTCTTGGCTTTGTTAGCAATTTGATCGATGATTTGCCAACCACATTCGTCATCTGATGAAACATAACCTAAGCCTCGCCCATATTTATAATAATCCTCAGGTTTCCCTTTTGGTACATATACCGCTTTGGCTGGATTACGAGGACCTCGATCGAAGTATAAACCTTCTCCGAGTGTGAAATCGTAGCCCTGCTTTTCCATGAGCTTGCGCGCTTCTGGACTATACTTGGATAGATGTCGACCAGGTTTGTCATCATCTTCGTCTTCACTTAGGAAATGATCTGGTAACGGAGAGCTTTTTCCTTTACCGTAAATCACTTCTTTAGCGCCTCTTACTTTGTTCGGGATGACCATGGTTGTTCCGAAAGAATGCTGGAGGTGTTCCTTCGTTACATAGGATGATCGGATCGGCATATACAACTCAGGATTGTCGTACAGCTCTTTTATCACATCATCAAGAGACAAGGAGTACTCTAAATCATCTTTTATTGCAATATCGGCAAGTTGCCAGTTACAATCTGCATCTGACGATTGTTCATCGTCAAGATTGATTACAAAGGGTACAATGTCATTTAAAACAAAACCGCCATTGTAATCGAATCCGGCTTCAGAATCAGCTTCTTCTCCGCTGTCTGTGCCCTGGGCCGATGGTTCAGTATCGGATTCGTTACCATAAAGGAGAGAATCGGTGAAATAATTCTCATACCCCTTGAATGGTTGCTTATCCGCGACCACCGTCCTAACCTCATTGTCAGTGTCGACATACTTCAAACACTGATAGAGAGTAGAGGGAATTATCACATTACTATGGATCCAAGGCCGACCCAATAGTAAGGTGTACGAAGTCTCCGCATCGATCACATAACACGTGACTTCTGTCTTCAGATCTCCCATCTGGCACTTCACCCGGATCTTACCCAAGGGTCTTGACCCACTAGTGTTGAATCCATAAATAACAGTGCCTGTGGACGCCAACTTGCTTACTGGGATGCCGAGGAAATGCATCAATCGAAGCGGCATAATACTCACAGCAGAACCCGGATCCACTTGGATTCGGTTGACTTGGCTGGAGCCAATGTATCCGACGAAATATAACGGCCGATCGTGGTTCGAATTCTTCGTCTGCATATCTTCCCTGGTGAAAGTAATGCAGGGAAGGCTCTTAGTCGCTATGTTGCACTGTTGACTCAGCGGTTCTGGCTGTTCAGGCACCGGCTTGACTTGAGTCAGAAATACCTCTGCATTGGCCAAAGCTTCTTGTAGGGCCTCCCTGGTTTCTTTGGATAATCGCAGCAACTCATACAACGTTATCCATGCAGGAATGTTGGCTAATTGCGCCATAATGTGAAGCTATGCGGAGTCTTCGAGCTTTCCGGTTTGTCTCTTCCAATTGGACGACTGAAACGAGACTGCTTCGGATTCTGTACCTCTTGGGGATTCTTCTCTTTTGGTTTATTCACCGGTTGTCGTAGAGCTTCTTTACCCGGTGTGGGACTTGCAATCACTCCCATCTCCGTGAGAGTTTTGGCTGGTCCCCGCTTGTTCACCCCCTGCTCACTAGGTGGCGGATAATTGTAGTGGTATTCATTTCCGCTCCGTGTCGCAAAAGCTTCTTGTTCTTCTTCAGAGAGCAGGAAAGTGGAGATTCTTTCGTCATCTTCCCCTGGGATAGCAGAGACTCCATAACAAGACTTCCCTTTTCCTTTAGACTTCCTCCCGGATGACGAACCGGCCCATTGTTCATCTCCAATCAGATCTGGATGAACCCAAAGGATTTCGCCATTTGGGGTTGTGTGCGGCACAAGTCCCTTTTGGCGCTGTCCGTGCGGATCGTCATTCACCGTCTTCATCCCGACTTTGGTGACGCGTTTTGGCTCGAACCAAGTTGTAGGCACCGACCCAAAACTGATTGACACTGCGTTGGCCCCCACATTCTTGGCTGGTTTCGGGGTTATGACTCCTACGTCGATTAACGCCTGGATCTTGTCCTTGAGGTGGTAGCATGATCTTGTAGGGTGGTGGACCGCTCGTGGTACGCGCAGTACTTTGGATCCGTCACCTTGTTCGCCCCTTCTTGATCCACGATCGCCGGCAACTGGATCTTGTTGTTCTCCAACAGGTATTTGAAGATGCCGGGAACTTCATCATCCTTGAAGGAGTACACTTTAGGAAACCTCGGCTCCGCAGATTTCTGCTTCTGAGGCCGTTGTTGCCATTGTCCTCGAGATTGTTGGGGTGCTTGTTGCTGTGGCTGCTGTTGCTGTGGTTGCAATTGAAAGGTTTGATTAGCATCAACTGCATTAGCTTGTGCCTTACCTTTCCCCTGTGGGACGAAGTTTTGCTTTGGAGCATTTGTCGCCGGTTGGCCTCTTTCCGCCTTCTTCTTCCTGAGGAATCGCTCAGCTTGCTCTCCTCGGACTTTCAGATCCTGCCACGTTTTGGACGGTGCTGTGCCCATTGCTTCTAGCACGTCCAACGCGAGGTTGTTGTGGCAGGTCTGGAGGATGAATTCCTCGGTGATCGGGTCCCGGCAATTCATCGCCTTGTTCCGGAATCTTTTGACGAAGGTATCGACTAACTCTCCGTCCTTCTGCTTCTCATCGAGCAACGATCCGATAGATATCTCGGTGTCGTCGTCGAAGAAATTGGCCAGGAACTTAGTCTCCATGTCATCCCAGCTGTTCACGCTGCCTGGCTTGAGGTGGCGATACCAATCGAAGGCGGCTCCACGAAGAGTGCCAACAAATGACCGCACCATCAGAGGCTCATTACCAGAGATCACCCCCAAGTGCGATTTGAAGTAAATCAAATGCTGGGTAGGTGAACCCATCCCATTAAACGGCGTGAAGTTAATTAGATTAAACTTCGCCGGATATGGGATCGATTCCCATTCTCTTGGGTATGGGCAAGGAATGCCTGTTTTCTTCGTCTCTTGAGCGGAGATCAATGTGTTGATTTTGCTCTCGAGGTTCTTGATCTTCAGGTTTTCGCCGGTGTTTTCGCCAGCATTCTCATTACCACCCCTTGCGTTGACGGGAGGATCATTGGTATTACGAGCATTTGTATCCTCATCTTCCAGATTAACCGGGTTACGATGATTCTGCTTGCCTTATTGGTTCGCCAATGCTTGGATCTGTTGGTCATGCATTTCTCTCATCTGCTGCATGGCCATCTCCATCTCAAACTTAAAACTTTCTTTCTGCTTAGCCAAAGCGTCTTCAAGCATCTTGGCCATCTGCTCCGCACTTATCATAAGTGCCTCGCGGGGTTGTCCCTCGCTGGATACTGTATTATCTGATGCCACCGCGGAGCCGGCATCAGATTCTTCATCTTCTGAAGGGCGTCTTGTCCGAACCCTACCATAGGTTGCTCGCTCGATGGTTCCGGACTGCAGACGGGTTCTAGGCCGGGAGGCTTTCAGAATCGACTCGAAATCATCCCGTGCCGATGTCCCTTTGCTGGTCATATTGGTGGTGACCCTCGGAAATTCTCCGTCTTCAATCACCCTTCTTCTTCGTTGGAAGCGCCTAGGCCTTGGTTTTGGCGTCTCCGCACTGAGTCTTTCAAAAACTCAGAATTGACTCGAAATCATCCCGTGCCGATGTCCCTTTGCTGGTCATATTGGTGGTGACCCTCGGAAATTATCCGTCTTCAATCACCCTTCTTCTTCGTTGGAAGCGCCTAGGCCTTGGTTTTGGCGTCTCCGCATTAAGTCTTTCAAAAACTGAAACTCTTTCGGGGACCGCCTTAATGCAATTGCATTTAGACAATACTGCCCGAATGAGTTTGGAACATGGACATTGAATTTCCCGTTCTCGGGGACTCCTCTTCCTGGTTCTATTCGTACCCCCAGCACGATAGTACAACTCGTCATTTTGACAGTCAGAGTAACCTATCGTGTGCGGGCACGCCTTCTCAGGTATAACACTATCACTATCAGATGATAATGTTTCCATCTGAGGGTGACTTGCCTTCTTTGGGATTTCAAAGGTTACCCGCCTCAAAACATGCCTTTTTGGGCGTGAATTTTCGGCGTGCTCTTGGACTTCAATGCGCAAATTGGTGCGCGCAGCTGCCTTGAGCTCTTTGTCATGCTGGAGGTGATGGCGACCCCCAGTATGTTGAGTCGTTCTGGGCTTCTTCATCGGGCCCAAACGCTCGTGAATTGGAGCTTTGCCTCTCACGTCAGGAACTGGACCGAGGCGCTCCAAAATTGATTTCTTCTTGCGGGATGACTCTGCATGCTCTCCCGGAGAAGTTATTGGGATTAACGGCGACTTTGGTTGACTCACCGGAGTTTGACCTTCCTTAGAAGGCTGCACTGGTTGCTTTTTGGCCTGAGTCGTCCCTTCAGACTTAGGCTTCCAGATTTGGCGTGTTGGTGGTGGTTTCTTCTCCACCTCCTTTTGCAGCTTTCTACGGACTTCCTGAGCTTGAGCCCGTGCCTGCGCTGACATCGCGCGGTGCTTGCGAATGCGCTCCTCGAGCGTCGAACGGTTTCGTTTGACGCGAACCCATTCTTTCTTTGGCGGCTTGGAAGAGTCGCCGTTCATTGGTGGTTGAGGCTGTTTGCCTCTTCTGTTCTTCAACTCCGCGTGGTAGCGGAATCCGTCCGTAGACTCCATCGCCTTAGCGAATTGCCGCGCAAGGCGTTGACGACGCCTCTGGCGGGCTCTCTTTGAGAGAGTCACAACGCCCTGAACAGTGGAGGCGTTGGCGGGAGTTGGGTTGACCTGATTGGAGGTCGGTGGAACTTCATTTGACGCAACTTCGGCGTCAGTTGGGTTGAGAGCTTCGTGGGCTTCCCGAGCAGCTTCAAACCAACGAGCTTTTCTCCCGGAGGAGAACTTCTTGGACTTGCGGGGGGAGATAGAGCCGGACGAGGACACGTACTCCTCGAACTTGGCTTGGTCGAACTCGTACTCGACCTCCTCCACGACCGGGATTGCAATCCCCTTATTTGTCGAACGAATCACGAGCTCCTGTTTTGCGGCCCTCGCTTTTGTGGGTTCTTTGCCTGCGCCGGGGTTGTTTGCCATGGACCACCGCGCGATCTAGATCCGGTCGGATCTACACGATTATGCGGGTATTTATTCCACGAGGGGAATAATAGCCGAGAGGGATTAATCCACCAAGGGAATAATCGCTCGGATCTCGAGATCTAAGACCAAGCTTAGATATGGAGTATGACCTCGTGTAAATCTCAGATCTGTTCTTTCTTCCTCTCGAAATCCTGCCTTTTCTGACGTGGATGGTCGCCGAGGATCAGATCTGAATGGTGCAAGTCTTCTGGTCTTCAAGCTCCGAGTTCACTCTTCAATCCGGCAGAGTTTCGGCTCTTGAAAGTTCGACCCCTGAAAATGAACATCTCTAGGCCTATTTATAGGCTCTCAGGACAGTGGCTGCAAAAAGAGAATCGTCGGCCACCTCTGGCCACTGTCGGCCACCTCGGGCCACTGTCGGCCACCTCGGGGTGGCCGACACTGTGCCTAGCCACCTTGGGGTGGCTCGGCTCATGGCCGAGCCACCCCAAGGTGGCTCGGCCACCGAGCCACCCCGAGGTGGCTCGGCATTGGCCGAGCCACCTTGGGGTGGCTCGGCCTTGGCCGAGCCACCTTGGGGTGGCTCGGCCTTGGTGGCTCGGCCGAGCCACCACTTGGTGGCTCGGCCACCGAGCCACCTTGGTGGCTCGGTGAGCCACCTCGGTGACTTGGTTTCCGAGCCTCTCTGGGTGTTTGGTTTTCCGTTGTTTCCGTTTCTTTCTGTGATTCGGTTGATTGAGACTCTGATTTATTGATCTGATTTGGCAGTAAGTCGGATTCCTGATTAGGCAGTAAATCTTCTTCTGAGTTCGAGTCCGAAACTGATCTTGATTCGATCGTGATTCGTCCGAGTCTATTCTCGGTTGGATGACTCGTTGATTCCTTAACTCGTTAGCTTGATTCTGCACGCGGGTGGATTCATTCCGTTGTTCGCGTGCGATTTGTCGATCTCGTCGCCTCGTTGGTTCGTCGGTTTGTGCCGAGCTGAGCTAAGGGACCTATAAGCAATTTTATATGCCTACACCAGTATTTTTAGAGGGTGCATCGGCCATGATGATTTCTTCCACTTCTGGATCGCTGTCAACTGCGGCGTTCTGGGTGTGTTGGCTGGATTCACCAAGTTGATTGGATAGGGCCTGCATCTATTGGTCATGCTCTTCCTTCATCTATATCATGGATATTTCCAATTCGAACTTGAAGTTCTCTTTTTGCTTAGCCAATGCATCCTCAATGATCTTGGTCATTTGTTCCGCATTGATCATGAACGCCTCACAAGATTGTCCTATGCTGGACACCGTATTGTTAGAAGCGATGGTAGAGTTCGCATCTGATGCTTCATCATCTGAGGATAATCCGCTATTCATCCTCTGATAGTCCCTATGCCTAGTAGTTCCTGCACGTAACCGAGTTATACGTTGGGATACGTCCAAAAAATGACGAGAACTAAAACTTCGCGTTGACTTCCCTTTATCAGCCATATTGATAGTGACCTCTGGGAGTTCGTCGTCTTGCGCAGCTGATCTTTTTCTACGGAAATGCCTTGGCTTAGTTTCTGACGCTTTATAGGAAAGCTTTTCGAATACCGAGACCCTCTGTGGAGCGGTCTTGGGGTAGCTACACGCTGATAATACTGCCCTGATAATTTTGGTACACGGACAATAATAGTCCGTTTTTCGGATACTTCTCTTTCGAGATTTATTCGTACCCCCAGCCTGATAGTACAACTCATCGACGTTACGGTCAAAGCAACCTATCGGCTGTTTACATGAATTCTTAAGTATAACGCGTTCGTCTGTCTGACGTGTTTTCTTCTGAGTAAACAACTCCTTGGTTACGTCTACAGGAGTCACACGTTTGGAATCACACTTTTCTAAGAGTGAAACTCTAACGGACTCCTGGCCTTCTGTACGCACCCCTAGTCTAGACACAGGAATGAAACTCTAACTGCGTTCAGACACAGGATCATATCTAGACGCAACTCAAGCCCAGACGATGAACGCATCATCCAGAGGTATATGCAAGTTCATGTTCAGCAACGCAAGACTTGCGTTTGACCTGTTCAAACGTAATTGTAGCAATCTCGAAACTGTTCTTCACCCACGATTTGGAGAGTGGTTTACGTGGGTTGTTACACCCGAGTAATGGGGTGACTAAACCCCCATTTAGGAGAAAATTAAGGGGTCAGTTACATCCCTAATTCTCCTATAAATATCAACAAACTCAACAGAGTTCAGGATCGGATTTTGGAAGTTAGATCCGGGAGAGGAGAGAATCTGAAGGCAACAATCTTTAACAAACCGAAGATTTCCAGATATTCGATACTTGGCTTTTTAACTGAATTATTTTCGGTTCTAATAACTCTTTTCACCAGAGTTGTTACTCGTTCTGAGTTACAAAACTCGTCAAGAGTTCTTGATCAGTTGGACCACACAAGTCATCTGTTCTAGTGAGTTGAGACATTCGGATCGTCAACGAGAAGCAAACTCGATGCGAGCATTCGAGGGAGGCATCTCATTGCTACCATGAAGAACCCAGATTTAAACAAAGGAGAGAATTCAGATCAATTCTCTTCTCTTTTGTAATCAGAAATTCAAATTGTAATCAAGAGTTGAGAGAGTTGTAAACATTTTTTTTTCTAAGCAGTTAGAGAGAATAAAATCAGATACAATTCTTTCATTATTTTCTTATTGCAAATTTTTCCACAAACAAAAGATGGCGACTTCGCTGGGGACTAGCTTCTCTGACGAAGCAGTTGTGGCGCAATCCGATGTCCATCTCGCTGGAACAACTGTTGAAACTTTCGTTGTAGAGTTTGATCAAGCCAAGAGATCCAACCTGTTGCTGGAAAGTCAAAGAAAGCCTTCTCCTCGGGCCGGTATTCATCAAATTACCCCCTGTCTAAAGGAGAGGACTTAGCCTCTGCTGGACTTTCCCAACAAGTTGAGCAGTCCACGCCTACATCAACACGACGTGCTACGGGCTACAAACGGCCTATAGAAGAGTCAAATTCTGTAAACATCGATGACGTTGTTGCAAAGACTTTGAAACAAGACAAGAAGAACGCCGCTCGAAGACGAAGAAGATCCATCCGACATGCGCATCTCCGAGAAAACCAACCCCTGGCCCAACGCAAGGATTACGTTTTTGAGGCTTCGTCCAAACATTGCGTTCCTACTCCAGAACGTATACTTCACGGCAATGAGCCCAATTATGAGCCTCGGGTGATACAGCTTAAACGCGATCCTCAGTGGTGCGTTGTCCATCCAAAACACAATGCTGCTAAAGATGAAAACGCACCTCATGAGTGCGTCCAAACAAAATAGGACCCTAAGGGGTCTGTTTCGTCAATTAAACATAGGCTAGAGCCCGGTGTTTTCAAACCACAACATGACCCTCGCGTTTCGTCTCCAGAACGCGATGTGGTCCGCCAAGTTCAGTGGAGTTGACATGGGCTTAAGATTCATGTCCAACAAGAACCAGTCTCGCCCGCTCAAGGACAGGGGGTTTTATTTCCGACCTCATGCTCAACGAGGAATTACTCTCAAGTCTCTGATTTGCGAGAATTACTCTCTAGAGGGAAACCAACGCAACAAGCAGCTCATTCATGCCATTGTGAGCGGCTTATTTCAGCAGTCCTTGCCGAATGCCACTAATGTACACCTGAGCCTCGCAAGTCTGTATTTGACAGACTGGCTAACGTCACAAGACCTACCAAGAGACGACGTTATAAGAAGAAGAAGGTTTCTGAAGCTGAATATCCTCAGGTCACTATCAACGTAATCGGCAGAGGGAAAGCCTTGGCTCCTAATTCCGATGAATCAGAAAGAAGCCAATCCTCGACCGTTCGGGAAATTTGTGACGAGTTCGAAGGAGTATATCGACATACTCGGACGCGGACAGGAGCTATCCGCTCGGTTGACTATCGAAAGTTGGCCAAAGGAATTACTTCCGATGATGAACATTCGGCAATCGTCGAATCTCAATCTTCAAGCTCCGTCGTGGCACGAGAGGTTTCCGTTTACATGACTGGAGGCCCCGAGGATTTAGCTAAAAGAGTTGATGAACACCATGTTATGCTCCAAGCACAACAGGAGACACTTCTCCAAATAAAGGATATGTTGGCCCAGCTCCTCACCGAAAAAGGTCAAAGACCAGAATCCTCTCGGAGGACAATCTATAAAGGAAAGCAGAAAGCACCCGAGAACTTAGAACATGAGACTCACAATTTGGAGTCTTCCTCCGAAAACGAGAAGGAGATGGAGAGAGAACCGAATCCTCAGTCAACTAAAGTGGATGAGCTAGAAGCCCGCCTTAACACAATAGCTAACAGAAGTGAGCTTCGCGAAGAAGGGGTGATACGGCCTTATCCTGCTGCCGAAGTTTAAGGCTCTCTTCTTTAAACCTTTTGATGGTACAGGGTCACCAAACCAACACATCTACTACTTCAAGTCACAGACTGGAGATGTGATAGCAAACGACGCTATCCTAACCCGTTTGTTCATCGGTACTCTTAAAGGAGTTGCCTTTGAATGGTTTATGAAATTGCCTGCTGGATCTATCCAGAAATGGGTAGATTTGGAAAGGCTTTTCTTAGCCAGGTTCTGCGAAGATGACACGAAAGTTTCGGTCCCAACTCTTCTCACCACCAAGCAAAAGAAAGGGGAGTCCATCAAGACTTATGTGGAAAAATTCCACAGTATGGCATTGCGATGCCCGTCAGGTATGACCCAATCAACCTTAGTTGAAACTTGCAGGCACAACTTGCAGACTCAGCTCCTCGCTCAGATGAGAGTGGCAGAATGTCGCTCCTGGAGACAATTAGTTTCGTAAGGAGAACAAGCCGAAGAGATTGTTGCTCGGGTCAAGGCTAAAGAAGTTACTCAACCCAAGCCACAACAGCAACGCAACCAGAACAATGCGCCACGCTCCAAGGCCGATACCGATGCACGCACGCCATCAGGGAAACAAGGTAAAGCACCAAACCAACAAAGAGCGCCTAAGCAATACTCGTTCAAAGAAGAGCATGTGGACACTCTGTTCCAACTACTTCGGAAGAATAATAAATTGCAGCTCCCCGAGATCAGAAAACCAGATGAAGCAAGGAAGGTGGATGACCCCAATTGCTGTCGCTATCATAGGTTCTTGGGACATCCTACTAGAAAATGTTATGTGTTCAAAGACATCTTGCAAAATTTGGTGAATGCTAACGTACTTACCCTGAAGCCGGAGCAGAAGACTGTATCCACTAACTTAATTGCGGTCCAGTTCGGTGACTTCCTCCCTGTAGCTGCTACAGATGGCGTCATTCCCATCCATAAAGGGGAAATGCACTTGAAAAACACTGACTTACACAGTCAGAAGGACAGGGGGTTGGTACCCCTCACTACCCCAAAAGGGGAGATTATGTGGGTCCATCCTGACCTAATTAAAGATCAACAATAGACAAAAACCACGTCCAAAAGGAAGGGAGACATAGCTAAGTCATCCAACATGATTAGCCCCTCTGTTAATGAGAATGATGATCATCTCAAGCCTCTCACCGACTCAGAAGAAGAGAGAATTGTCCTCGTGGCTTATCTAGGAGACAATCCTGGCACTCGGTCAGGAAAGGTTTATTTGAAAGATTATAACTAGCCTGCCCAAGAGGTTGAAGAACAGCCCCAAGACGCTGGGGTTATGTACCAAAAAAGCCGGTTGATAAAGGGAAGCAAAAGGAGCTCCGGTTCAACAAAAATCTTCACCAGGACATCGGGGAATCGAGCGCTCCCTTCCAATTCAGTGTCATGGCGCAGCTAGCCAATATACCTGCTAGGATTACCCTATATGAGCTCTTGAGGTTGTCCAAAGCCACCAAAGAAGCTCTAATTAAAGCTTTAAAGAACACGGAGAGCTTTATCACTTAAGTCACTCCGATCCCTGAAGCAGCTGAAGATCAGTCTTGCCTCCAATGCTTACAAGCAGCGAGAAGTCTACCCTGCATATCATTCACTCAGGAGGATATGCAAGTGAAACATAAACATGACAGACCCCTGTACTACACAGGATACATCGGGTCATTAGAAATCAGCCGCGTTCAGGTTGACCCAGGCTCAGCACTCAGCATCATGTCTTACAAAGTCATGCACGTCTTAGGGATTCCTATGCATCGGCTGAACGCTACTCAGACTACCATTTTCGGATTCAACGCTAACAGCACTCGGCCCCTGGGAAAGATCAAACTGAAATGCCAGATTGGAGACCTCAAGTCCGAGGTGACTTGTTACATCATAGATGCGGACACGTCCTACAATCTATTATTGGGACGACCATGGATTCATGCAAATCGTATTGTCCCGTCTACCCTCCATCAGGTTATGAAGTATGCCAATGAGAAAGGAGAAGTTCAAACCCTGATTATGAAAAAAAATACCCTTTCAGAGGAGTGGAAAACTTCCACACAGATTCAGTATTCTACTCAGAATCACAAGAGAAAGAAGAGATTGACAGCGGTAATGAAGCAGACGTCGAGCCAGACCCTAAAGGAAATTGTCCATGGTAGTTAAACTTCAATGTAATGGGTCAGGATGAGAGCAATAATAATATACCAAGTGAGGGCGAATGGTGCATTAATGAAGATTTTATTTTGGCGTACTTGTCTGATGAGTCGTCTGATAATGAACAAATAAAGAATAGAACTGATGCAGGTACCAACCCGTGGCACACATTATGCGCAGAGGCATCCCTCGCATTGCCAATTAAGTCATCCTTCACGTCAGATGAAGAAGCAGAAGATGCACAAAAGGATTTTTTCAAAGTCCCATCCAAAAGGAAAGGGCAGAGGCCAATCCATTTCGGTAACGTCAAACCCGAACCACTCAAACGGGGAAGCTCGGAAGAAGATGATGGAGTTCCTCAATTCCATTATCATGAACCTAATTTCATACATTTAATGAAAAGAATGGGATATAACTTTAACAAAAAATAGAGTTTAAACTTCGGGAAAGGAAGGCGAACACCGATTCGAATGTCTCTAACCCCAGAAGGAAAACCTCCGGACTACTATTTAAAAACCGGAAGGGGTGTGGGTTACGTCACAACTCCCTCTATCTCAGAAAATGAAATCAGTAATTATCTGTGTCAGGACCATTCATCCGGAACATCTTCCAGGGAATCCGACGTTAGCGTCGGGCCTTTCTTCAAAAGTCTAACTGTGAACATGGTTTCAACTAGTCATCCAGATGAATATGCCGGGGGTGATGAAGAGTTAATCGAATCGACCAATGATCCTTGGATCAAACGCCTCAATATCTTGTGGGATATGCGATTCGAACAACGCGAACCACCCACTGAAGATAAAGTGATCCAGGTCAACATGGGAGATGAACATGACCCTAAGCCCATCTTCATAGTTGAAAATTTATCATCATCTAAGAGAGAGGATCTTATATCTCTCATCCGAGAATATATGGATGTCTTTGCTTGGAACTATGAAGACATGCCTGGTCTTGACCCAAAAGTCGCCATGCATCGGCTCAACATAGATCTAGATGCAAAACCCGTTAAACAGCAACAACGCCGGTTTCGTCCAGAGATCATGGAAGCAATTGAGTCCGAGGTTAAAAAGCTTATAGATGCAGGTTTTGTCAGAGAAGAACAACACCCAGACTGGGTAGCCAACATTGTTCCAGTCCCCAAGAAAAATGGTAAGGTCCGAATATGCATCGACTTTCGTGATCTCAACACAGCTTGTCCAAAAGACGAGTTTCCTCTTCTTATCACTGATGTCATGATCAACAATACCTGCGGATATGAAAGGATGTCTTTCATGGATAGATTCTCAGGGTACAATCAGATCAAGAAGCACCCTGAAGACGAAAAGTATACTGCGTTCAGAACTCCACTGGGGGTGTACTGCTACACAGTGATGCCTTTCGGCTTGAAAAACACAGGTGCAACTTATTAACGTGCAATGAATGCCATCTTCCACGAACATCTACGGAAGAAGATCGAGTGCTACGTTGACGACATAGCAGTAAAAAGCCAGCATAAAGGTGATCATCTTACAGACTTGAAGACAATGTTCGACATCATGCGAGTTCACCAACTGAAGATGAACCCAACAAAATCTTTCCTTGGAGTATCAAGTGGGAAATTCTTAGGATTTATCGTCACATCCAAGGGAATCTCTCTTGACCTAGAAAAAGTGCGTGCTATCCAAGACATGCCACCTCCGAAGAATCTCAAAGAGCTCAGAGGCTTGTAAGGTAGACTGGCCTACATTCGAAGATTCATATCAAATCTTTCAGGGCGCTGCCAACCTTTCTCTAAGCTCATGAAGAAAGGAGTATCCTTTGTTTGGGATGGAGATTGCCAAAGAGCATTCGAGGAGATTAAGAAATATCTTACTCAACCGCCGGTTCTTGTAGCTCCAATATCGGGAAAACCATTCCTGTTATACGTGAGAGCTATGGACCATTCTCTAAGAGCTTTGTTAGCTCAGAACAATGATCAAGGCCAAGAGCAAGCCATCTATTACCTAAGCAGGAATATGATGGGAGCCGAACACCGGTATAATCCAATTGAAAAAGAATGTCTCGCTTTGGTATTTGCAGTCCAGAAGATGCGACATTATTTGGTAGGACAAATGATTCATGTCATCTCCAAGGTGAACCCCTTAAGAGTTCTAATGATGAAACCGTCATCTCTGAATTGCCGGTTAGCAAAGTGGGCTATATTCTTGTCATAATATGACATGCAATTCATGCCCAAAAAGCAGTCAAGGGTCAAGCGTTGGCAGACTTCTTAGCCGATCACCCGGTGCCAGGGACATCTAAACTGTATGAAGAATTACTCGATGAAGTCGCTGAAGCTTACGTCACTCAAGAAGCTACACAAGTGTGGAAATTATTCTTCGACGGTGCATCCAGAGCACATCCTCATGGAGCAATTACCGCAGGAGTCGGAGTGGTGTTCGTTTCTCCGAATGGTCACGTAATCCCAAGAGGATTTTCCCTGATCGAACCCTGTACTAACAACGTAGCTGAGTATAATGCTTTGCTACTAGGAATGCAATTTGCTAAGGAACTTAATATTCAACATCTTGAAGCTTACGGTGACTCTCAGCTAATCATGAATCAAGTCCGAGGAGAATACGAAGTGCGTCATGAGGATCTGATCCCGTATTACTTCAAAGTGCTAAAGCAAGCTCAGAAGTTCGAAGGTTTCTTTATTGAATATATTCCACGAGCTCAGAATGCTTATGCAGATGCTTTAGCCTCGTTAGCAACCTCCTTAGCATTGCCCCCGGGGGCCGAAACTACGATTCCTGTTACGGGACGTGAGTTATACTGTTCTAAGGTTCCTGTAGAGGAAAGCTCGGACAAGACACCGACATGAGAAGTCTGTACAACCTCGATGGAGCTTGAATCTAAAGATCGGCGATTCCCGTACATCGACTATGCCATATATAGAATTTTGCCTGAAGACCCTAAGGAAGCGGCCACTATCAGACGAAAGGCCCTCCAATTCTATTACGATGCAGTTTCTCAAATCCTCTATCGTAAATCACATGATGGAGTTTTGCTTCGATGCCTCTCTCGGAAGGAAGCAAAAGAAGCCCTCAAGGAAGCCCACGACGGAATGTGCGGAGCTCATCAGCCTGGAGCTAAATTAGGAGATCGTCTCCGACGAATCGGTTATTATTGGCCAAGGATGTTCTCAGACACAGTAGATTATGCTAAACGTTGTCACGCATGTCAAGTTTATGGTGATTTTATCCATCAAGCGCCAGGAAATTTACATCCTACATCTGCTTCTTGGCCATTCGAAATGTGGGACATGGACATCGTGGGACCAATTTCTCCTCCGACTTCCAAAGGACTCCGGTTCATTTTGGCAGTAATCGATTATTTCTCCAAGTGGGCGGAGGCAATCCCGCTAAAAGAAGTCAAGACAAAGAATATGATCAAGTTCATCAAGCATCACGTCATCTACCGCTTTGGAGTCCTGAGACGAATAGTTCACGACAACGGGACACAATTTGTTAGCTTTGAATTTTAGAGATTTTGTGATAAGTTTAGAATCTAAAGTGTCGCATCCACGACGTATTATCCGCCCGCGAATGGTCTTGCGGAAGATTTTAACAAGACCATCGTGAAGCTTCTCAAAAATTTTGTTTACAAGAGCCGACGCGATTGGGACGAAAGACTTGGAGAATGCCTATGAGCCTACCGCACAACGGTGAGGATCCCTATGAGAACTACGACGTTCTCTTTAGTATAGGGCTGCGAAGCCGTACTACCACTAGAGATTCAAATCCCTTCTCTGAGAGTCGCGATTACAATTGGAATGACAGAGGAAGAGAAACATCAACAACGTCTTCTGGAACTTGAAGCTTTAGACGATAAACGACTTTAAGCTCAGCAGCAGATCGAGTTATATCAAGCCCGCATTTTTAAGGCCTATAACAAAAAGGTCAAAGAACAGATTTTTAAGAAAGGCGATTTGGTTTTGGCTAATCGACGACCTATGGTAATAACCCACAAAACCAAAGGGAAGTTTAATCCCAAATGGGAGGGACCCTATGTAATAGAGGCAGTCTATTCTAATGGGGCCTATCGCCTTATCGATAAGAAAGGGCATAGACTCATGATGTCGATTAATGAAAAATTTCTCAAGAAATATTACCCGTAGATTACAGAGTCTCTTGAGCCTAGCTGATAGTTACCTAATGAGAGTTCGTTTGAACAAATGGTTTCTCCTACTTTGTATATCGTCAAGTTAACATTACACCTCTGACGATTGAAGTTGTAGAGAAAAGTTATAATAAAGAAAATTTCCTCAGATTGATCTAATTCAGTGGAAAAATCTTAACAACTTAAGATGCACACCCAAGGTTGGAAGGCAAAAACGTCTGGCCTCTCTGAACGCATGTCCTATAACTGCGTTTCAAGTCTCTTAGACGCGAGGTTTTTCCTTGCGTTTTTTGGTTTTTATAAGGAGACAGACACACGTCATGATCGTTCAAGCACAGAAATGCGACTATAGCAAAGAAGTTTCCAGAGAACATTCAACAAATTGGAATGCGTCAGGTCTTCCCAAACGCAAGTCTTATAACTACAGCTCAAATCTCAGACACAAGGACAAAACCATGCGTCTTTGATAGGCCTGCATTCAAATCATTCAAACGCAAGGGGGTAATTTTCGGAAATTCCAGCACCACAAAAAGATCACAACATTTCAGAAAAATGCAAGGAAAAGATAAGCAACAGCAATTCATGCAGATAATAAGCATTTAATGTAAAGTTATTACAAAACGAAAACAAAATAAGAGTTGCTGGGGCTTAAAATAAAGAGAAGCTTAAAAGATGAGCTTCTGTTTCAGATACATGTCTTTCATGCTCCGCCAGCACTTCTCCTTCAACCCTCTTACGAAGCTGGACATCAGAAGCCGCGATAGCAGCAGAAGCTTCTTGTTGCAGCACTTGGATAGCCTCCTTTTCAGCTTGGACCCTCGCCTTGAGGGTAGCATCCCTAAGGTCGAATTCTTCTTGGGTTAGCTCCCCTGCAGTGAGTCTGGCCCTAGCTTGGCGACGCTGCTTCTGCAAGCACCAGATGAGAGCCTTCTTCTCCGAGATATCGAAAGCTCGGGCCCTGGCAGCAGCCCTCTCTCTTAGCCTGGCATTACTGATGGCCCACTGTATCTTAGGCCTCAGATCTGTCTGATTCAGCTCCTCTAAGTAACGAGCAGCACCTGAGAAGCGGTAGATCTTCTCTGCACAACGTCGAGCGTGATAGAGTTTGACTTCAGCCAGATTATTCAAGCTCTCCTCGATAGAAGCTTGAAACTCAGGGAAGGAGCCCCAGCCTTGCATCACGATGGAGAAAGCTTGCTTCACCTGGTTCTCCAGGCGCCTAAGGAGGAAGAGGGTGCAGTTGGGTGCCAGGTAGGTGTTCGCGGGAAAAATTGCTTTCATTGAAGTCATTGCTTTCTTTGTTAACAGTTTATCGGTTACAAAGATCCGGTCTTTTTATAAGATCCGATTACAACGAGATCAAAAGAAATAAAAATTACAACTTTCCTTATTTGTCGAACAAATCGCGAGATCCTATTTTGCGGACTCTCGCTTCTGTGGGTTCTTTGCCTGCGCCGGGGTTAATCCGTGGACCACCGCGCGATCTAGATCCAGTCGGATCTACACGGTATAACGGGTGCTACTTCACAAAGGAAATAACAGCCGAGGGGATTATTTCGCCAAGGAAATAATAGCCTTTAGTAATCGAAATCGACCAAGCGAAATCGAGACTCTTCTCGGGATCAAAGGCCAAGCTTTGATCCGGAGGAAAACCGTGTAGATCTCAGATCTGATCTCTCTCGAACTCTTGCCTTATTTGGCGTGGATGATCGCCAAGAACCAGATCTGAGAGTCCGAGTCTTCTAAGTTGAAAATCCGAGGGTGAGTTCTTCAATCCAGCAGAGTTTCGGCTCACCTTGGGGTGGCTCGGCCACCAAGCCACCCTTGGGTGGCTTGGTTTTGGCCGGGTGTTCTCCGTTGTGTCCGTTGTCCGGTTTCGCAGTTTATCTGAGTTTTATTGTTGATCTGGACTCTGATTTGGCAGTCCGGATCCTGATTTGGTAGTAAATCCGCTTCGGTGTTCGAGTTCGAATCCATTATACAGTTGGATGACTCGTTGACTCACCGAACAGTTAGCTTGATTCCACACACGAGTGGATTTATTCCGTTGTTTGCGTGCGGTTCGTTAACCTCGTCGCCTCGTTAATTCGCTTCGTCGCGTGTCACTTGGCTTCGGTGTTGTGGTCCAATGATCGTGTTTGGATATGTCGCCCGATGGTTCGTTGGTTTGTTAAATCACCGTGCCGAGCTGTGTTAAGGGACCTATAAGCAGTTTTATACGCCTACAGATACCCCCTCCAAAGTATTTCAGCCTCGTTTTTTTATAGGAGAGTCTGGAATGCTTTGGATATGATTGCCCCAACCTTCAATCGGTATGACGGGACTTTTGAATGGCTTCTATTCTTGATTCCTTCAATCCTTCAGGCTATTCGCTGCTTTGTCGAATGTCTGCAAGGGTTCCGGTGCTGCATTTATTGTCTGACCGTTGTCGGAATTTTGAACTTGAATTCGATTCCTGATTTTCTGATCTTTAGCTCGTGTTTGTTGGTTCAACATAGAACTGACCATCGATTGTTGGCGTTGAGTTCTCATTTGCGACGCGTTATCCGGTGAAGTGTTGTTGAGTTATCCTGAAGAATATTTTTAGAAAAATATTCTCCAGGAACTTCTCAACAAAAATAGGGAATAGTTTATACTCGTATACTTTATTGGAGTATTAAGAAGCAGTTTATACTCGTATACTTTTCGTAGTATTAAGAAGCAGTTTATACTCGTATACTTTTCGGAGTATTAAGAAGCAGTTTATACTCGTATACTTTTCGGAGTATTGAGAATGAGCTGAACCGACCTAATAATGACGCAAAAAGGCAGTAATTAGGCTCTAAAAATCTTCCGACCCTTCCGAATATCTGGGAGAGTAGTGAATAAATAAGGGACTGGACCGTCGGTCGTTTTGAAGTCATTTCGACACTCGGTTCAGCTCCAATTTGAATTTTAGTTCAAATCTGGTTCAGGATTGGTTCAACCTGGTTCAAGACTGGTTTAGCCTCATTTGAACTGATTTATCTTCGTCATGATATATTGACTCGTGTTGACTTTTTGCTCGCAACGCGTTGATTGGTATTGACCTAGGGTTACGCGTTAACCGGCGTTGACCCTAGGGTTTCGGATCGTTTGACGTTTGTTTGAGTATACATAGTTTAAGCTCTTGAGGTATTGGAGCATGGCGGTCCTAAATATTAGGCTGCAGGACCAACTATTAAAGCTGATTCATCTGCACGTGTGGATCTTATCCCGAATTTGTTGGATGTCTAAGTCACGAAACCAACTAATGGGGCTGGTGCGTCAGTGACTTTTGCATATATAGGATTTTTGGCAAACCCTCAGCCACCAACGGGTTTGATGCGCCTTTAGCGACTACCGTTTGAGTCGGGCTAGCATGCGTATTGTTTACGTCCGTTCCGCATGTGACGTTATGCTAAAAGAGTTAACCCTTTTAGTGCTACGATGTTGAATACGTAGACTTCGTCTTTCTCCTATAAAAAGACTAAACAGCAACGTGTATCAGACGTTGACTTAGGATTTTTGGCAAATCCTCAGCCCTCAACGGATTTGACATGCTTTTACCGATTACCGTTTGAATCGGGCTTACATGCGGATTGTCTTAAGTCCGTTCCGCATGTGACGTTGTGCTAAAGGAATGAACTCCCTTAGACTTGATGCTAAACATGCTACCCGGTAACGCGTGTTAGGCGTTGACTTTAGGATTTTTGGCTAACCCCCAGCCTTCAACGGATTTGATTAGCCTTTACCGACTACCGTTTGAGTCGGGCTAGCATGCGGATTGTCTAAATCCGTTCCGCATGTGACGTTGTGCTAACGGAATGAATTCCCTTAGATTCGCTGCTACGACTTTGAATACGTAGACTTCACCATTATTACGGGAATAGGCTACCCGGCAACGTGTATTAGACGCTGACTTATCCTTACTTAGGTTTCAGGATAGAATACCCCAGAATCGAACTCTGGTGTCTTTTTCTACGGGGAAAGACTAAACCGGCGACGCGTGTTAGGCGTCGGCATATCCTTTCTTAGGATTCAGGATGAAATTCCCCATGCGTGTAAGGCATGGATTTTGGTGTTATTAATAACAACCTGTCACAATGTTGAATATGTGAACGGGTGTTCTTTTTAACGGTTAAGAACTAACCGGCAGCACGGGTTAAACACAGACTTATCCCTGCTTAGGTTTCAGGATAGAATACCCCAGAATCGAACTCTGGTGTTTTCTTCTTCGGAGAAAGACTAAACTGGCAGCGCGTGTTAGGCGCAGACTTATCCCTGCTTAGGATTCGGGATAAACTTCCTATGCGTGTAAGGCATAGATTTTGGTGTTATTAATAACAACCTGCCACAATGTTGAATATACGGATGGGTGTTCTTTTTAACGGTTAAGAACTAACCGGCAGCACGGGTTAAGCGCAGACTTATCCCTGCTTAGGTTTCAGGATAGAATACCCCAGAATCGAACTCTGGTGTCTTTTTGTACGGAAAAAGACTAAACCGGCAACGCGTGTTAGGCGCAGACTTATCCCTGCTTAGGATTCGGGATAAACTTCATAGGATGAATCCTAAATTGATAAATTCTTGACCCGGTCTTCTTTTAGGGTGAAGGCGAACCCGAATACAAGGAAGGAAGAATTTTATATTCTATTCCTTGATTCTGGAAAGGAAGAATTTTATATTCTATTTCCAGCGCAAAAGAAACTAGAAGTGGGATCTCCAATGAGAACCTGGAAAATCTAGATAAACTTACCTTTTATAGGACTGGTTATCTAATCTGAAGATGAATTCTTCGTTTATCGAAGTGGAATTTCAACTTTGATTATAATTATGAGAAGGCTTAACCAAAGAGAAAAAGAAAGGAGTTCTTTCGTTTATCGAAAGAGGACTCTGAACTGAAAGTGGACCTCTTGTTCATGGAAAGAATCAAGAGGGCCAGAAAGACACTTTTGGTGGACTCACTGTTAATTGAAATTGATCAGTGAGGGATTTTGGTGGTAAAAATGATTTTGGGTTATTCTCTAGAATATTAAGTATAATATTCTACAAGGAACTTCCCGGTAAATGAGTTATTCTGAATGTACTACGGATAATACTTTTTCAGGAACTTCCCATTTATTGGCATTAATTGTCTGGCGCCCTCTTGAGTAATTAGGCGATATGCGCCGTTTGAGTAGACTGTGTCTATCACAAACGGTCCTTCCCATTTGGGTTTAAATTTACCTTTCTTCTTGGAGTTGAGGATTATCGGTCGGCGAGCAGCGAGGACTAGATCTCCTTCCTTGAAGCTTCTATGTCGGACTCTTTTGTTAAAAGCCCTAGATATTCTGGATTGATAAAACTCAATGTGTTGTTGAGCTTCTAAGCGCTTTTCATCCAACCTTTCGAGTTCTTCGAGACGTTTTTGATGTTGTTCTTCTGTTGTCATCTCAGTCGCGAGGGCGATCCGAAGGGATGGAATTTGGATCTCCAATGGTAGCGATAAGCCCAGAGTGCTTCACCGAGTTTATCGTCCCAGTCTCGTTTATTGGTCTTCACAAGCTTTGACAGGATCTTAATGATCGTCTTGTTAAACGCCTCAGCTAATCCATTCGCAGCGGGATAATAAGCTGTTGATGAAACATCTTGAATTTTGAACTTGTCACAAAACCTGACGAAGGCATTGCTTATGAACTGTGGACCGTTGTCATGAATGATCCATCTTGGCACACCGTGTCGGTATATAACATGATGTTTGATAAAATTGATGACGTTGTTCGTCTTTACTTCTCTAAGCGGAATCGCTTCAGTCCACTTTGAAAAGTAATCCGTGATTGCGAGAATGAATCGATCACCTTTGACCGAAGGGGGAAAAATAGGACCGACAATGTCCATACCCCATGTCTCGAACGGCCAAGACGTGGTTGACGTGTGTAAATGCTCTGGTGGTTAGTGCATATAATTTGCATGTATTTGACAAGCTATTCGATTGCGTCACGAACCATTATTGGCTAAAAATATCCTATTCTCCTGATGCGATCATACAGTTTGGGACCGGGCTGATGCGCACCGCATTCTCCTTCGTGTGCTTCCTTAAGAACTTCTTCTGCTTCGTTGTTTGAAAGGCATCGGATTAACAAACCATCGTACCCTCTACGGTATAATGTATGGGTCTCGGTATTATAGAAGAATCTTGGTGCTCTTCAGCGGATTGATTCCCTTTCTTTTACATCCTCTGGCAAAATACCATATTGGACGTAGTCAATGATAGGAAAACGCCAATCTCGGGACTCGGACCCAATTTGAGTTGAATTCACCTCCTTAGCGCTCATGTTTCTATCATCTTCCTCTTCAATATCCATATTGTATATGGGTATGCAGAGCTGATGCGTCCTTACTGTGACTAACAGCTCAGTTTCGGGAGGCTGCGCAAGTGATATCGCTAGTGCCGCCAGTGCATCCGCATAAGCGTTCTGGAGGCTAGGGATGTATTCGATAAAGAATTTTTTAAAAGAATCTGCCATTTTGATGGCCTCCTGGTGGTATGGGATCAGGTCTTGGTTCCTGACTTCATACTCTCCACGGACTTGGTTGACTATCAATTGAGAATCCCCAAAAGCTTCGAGATATTCGACCCCCAGCTCCCTGGAGAAACTGAGTCCTATGAGAAGCGCGTTGTACTCAGCTACGTTATTGGAACATGGACTGGTCAGTGAATAAGCCCGAGGCATCACATGCTTCCCCGGGGAAATTAAGACAACTCCAACTCCGGAGGAGACTGTGGAACATCCGGGGGTTATTGCCCTATTAACTGCCCTTGAAGCACTATCGAAGTATAATTACCTTACTTGTTGGTGTGATATAGTGTTAACCTCGTGGGTTTCGTCCGGCAAGTCATCATATACTTCTGCCGTATCCGTTGTCGGGTTTGCTGCCAAAAGATCACAAATCGCTTGTCCTTTGATCGACTTCTGCTGTTTGAAGGGCAAATCATATTAGGACAAGAGAAGGGCCCACTTCGCTAACCGCCAATTCATAGAGGCCGGTTGCGTCATAAATACCCGTACTGGATTAACGTTGGAAATGATGTAAATCGTCTGTCCAACCAGGTAATGCCGTATCTTTTGCATTGCGAATACCAATGCGAGGCATTCTTTCTCAATCATCAGATATCGAGACTCGGCGCCTATCAAGGTCCGACTTAGGTAATAGACTACCTGTTCGTGACCATTATCATCGTCTTGTGCTAGTAAAGCGCTTATCGAGTGGTTCATCGCCTTGAGATAAATTAAGAACGGTCTACCTGATTTTGGTGCAACGAGAACAGGAGGATTCGTCAGATATATTTTGATATCTTCAAATGCTTTTTGGCAGGCGTCGTCCCAGATAAATGACACCCCTTTCTTGTTTAGTTTAGAGAATGATTGGCACTTTCCAGAAAGATTTGAGATGAACCGCCAGATGTAAGCTAAACGCCCTTGCAATCCTCTGAGCTCTCTTAGATTTCTAGGGGGTTGCAGTTCATGTATCGCCTTCACCTTATCAGGATCGATATGTATACCTTTAGTGGTGACGACGAATCCAAGGAATTTTCCGCTGGACATTCCAAGGAAGGATTTAGTGGGGTTCATCTTCAATTGATGACTCCACATGAGATCGAACATCGTCTTCAAGTCCTTGATGTGATCTTCTTTGTTGCGGCTTTTTACAACCAAATCATCAACGTAGCATTCGACTGTTTTCCTGAGATGTTCTTGGAAAATCTTAGTCATTGCTCGCTGGTACGTGGCGCCTGCATTCTTTAGACCGAAAGGCATCACCGTGTAGCAAAAGATACCAAGGGGCGTTCTGAACGCTGTATGCTTCTCGTCATCTTGGTGCATCTTGATTTGGTTATATCCTAAAAAACCATCCATAAAAGACATTCTCTCAAACCCACATGTATTGTCGATAATGACATCCATGATTGGGAGAGGAAAGTCGTCTTTTGGACATGTCGTATTCAGGTCCCTGAAGTCGATGCAAATTCTGATTTTACCGTTCTTCTTCATGACTGGAACAATATTGAACAATATTGGCTAGCCAGTCTGGATGTTGCTCTTCTCGGATAAATCCTGATTCGATCAACTTCTTAACCTCTGCCTTAATGGCTTCCATAATCTGCGGATAAAACCGTCTTTGCTGTTGTTTGACAGGTTTGGCATCCGACTTGATATCGAGGCGGAGCATTGCAACATTGGGGTCGAGCCCTGGCATGTCTTCATAGTTCCAAGCGAAGACGTCAATATATTTTCTGATGAGAGCAATTAATTCCTCCTTCTCATTTGAGGGAAGACTATCGCTGATGAATATAGGCTTTGGGTTGGCCTCGTCACCCATGTTAACTTGGACTATTTTATCTTCAGTGGGGGGTTCTCTTTGTTCGAACCTATCACCATACTGCATGTTCAGGTGATGAACCCATGGGTCTTCCCATGTTGGCATTTGATCATTGTTCTCCATTGTGGATGGATCAGCTGTAGCCATGTTCGCCATTAGGCCTTTGAATGCTTCCCCCAGACTTGTATCGGAATCCCATTCCGAGGAATCTGACGGATATCCATCCTTGTATTGTCCAGATGATTGGTCATTGATTAACCAGCAACATTCGTCTTCTGAAGAAGATTCATACCCTAACCCTCGTTTGTATTTATAATAATCATCGGGTTTCACTTTTGGTACATACGCTGCTTTGGCTGGAATATGGGGACCTCGATCGAAGTATAAACCTTCTCCGAGTATGAAATCATATCCCTGCTTTTCCATGAGCTTGCGCGCTTCCGACTATACTTAGATAGACGCTGACCAGGTTTGTCATCATTATCATCTTCCCTTAAGAAATGATCTGGTAATGGAAAACCCTCTCCTTTACCATAAATCACTTCTCTTTTGCCTCCTATTTTGGTAGGAATGACCAGGGTTGTTCCGAAAGAATGCTGTAGGTGTTTCTTCATTATATAGGACGATCGAAGCAGCATATATAAATCAGGATTATCATAAAATTCTTTTATCACATCATCAAGAGACAGTGAGTACTCTAAATCGTTATTTATTTCATTATTGGCAAGTTGCCAGTTACAACTGCCCTCTGACGTTTGTTCATCGTCAAGGTTGATTACAAAGGGTACAATGTCGTTTAAAACATAACCTCCATTGTAATCAAATCCGGCTTCGGTATCAGCTTCTTCTCCGCTGTCCGTGCCATGGGCCGATGATTCAGTATCGGATTCGTTACCATAAAGGAGAGAATCAGTGAAATAATTCTCATACCCTTTGAATGGTTGCTTATCCGCGACCACCGTCCTAACCTTATTATCAGTGTCGACATATTTCAAACACTGATGGAGAGTGGAGGGGATTATAACGTTACTATGGATCCAAGGCCGACCCAATAGTAAGTTATATGAAGTCTCGGCATCGATCACATAACATGTGACTTCTGTCTTCAAATCTCCCATTTGACACTTTACCCAGATTTTACCCAAGGGTCTTGACCCGCTAGTGTTGAATCTTCGTCTGCATGTCTTCTTTGGTGAAGGTAATGCAGGGAAGGTTTTTAGCCGCTATATTGCAGTGTTAAATTGACAGTTCTGGCTCTTCAAGTGCCGGCTTGATCTGAGTAAGGAACAATTCTGAATTGGCCAAGGCTTCTTGCAAGGCTTCCCTGGTTTCTTTAGATAACCGTAGCAACTCATACAATGTTATCCGTGCTGGAATGTTAGCCAGTTGAGCCATAATATCAAAGACGTGCGGAGTGTTCGAGCTTTCCGGTTTATCTCTTCCAATCGGACGACTGAAACGAGACTGCTTCGAGCTTCTTCAACTGGTCTAGGAGTCGTAATCACACCCAGCTCCATGAGAGTTTTGGCTGGTCCCCGTTTAGTTACCCCCTGCTCAGCTAACTGATCACTAGGTGATGGGTAGTTGAAGTGATACTCATTTTCGCTTCTAGTGGCAAAGACTTCTTATTCTTCTTTGGAGAGTGGGAAGGTAGGAGCTTCATCACCATCATCTTCGAAGATCGCGGAGGTAGCATTGCAGGACTTGCCTTTACCCTTTCTGGTCGAGGAAGTCGTCCACTGATCGTCTTCAATTAGGTCGGGATGAACCCAGAGGATTTCGCCGTTTGGGGCTGTGTGTGGCACAAGTCCTTTTTGGCGCTGCTCATATGGGTCGTCATTCACTGTCTTCATTCCAACTTTGGTGATGCGTTCTGGTTTAAACCATGCTGTGGGCACACATTCTTGGACGGCTTCGGGGTTATGACACCTACATCAATTAACGCCTGGATTTTATCCTTGAGGTGGTAGCATGACTTTGTAGGATGATGGACCACTCTATGGTATGCGCAATACTTTGGATCCGTCACTTTGCTAGCCCCTTCTTGATCTACAATCGCCAGCAGCTAGATTTTGTTATTTTCCAACAGGTACTTAAAGATGCCGGGAACTTCGTCATCTTTGAAAGAGTACACTTTAGGAAATCTTGGCTCCGAAGACTTCTGCTTCTGAGGCCGTTGTTGCCATTACGACTGCGACTGTTGTGGTGCTCGTTGCTACTGCTGTTGTTGCAATTGGAAAGTTTGATTAGCATCAACTGCATTAGCATGTGCCTTACCTTTCCCTCGTGGGACGAAATTCTGCTGTGGAGCATTCGTCGCCTGTTGGCCTCTCTCCGCCTTCTTCCTTCTGAGGAATCGCTAGGCTTGATCTCCTTGGACCTTCAAATCCTTCCAGGTTTTGGACGGTGCTGTCCCCATTGCTTCCAATACGTCCAATGTGAGGTTGTTGTGGGAAGTCTGGAGAATGAACTCCTCAGTGATCGGATCTCGACAGTTCATCGCCTTGTTCGGGAACCTTTTGACGAAGGTATCAACCAATTCCCCATCTTTTTGTTTCTCATCAAGCAACGACCCGATGGATATCTCGGTGTCGTCATCGAAGAAGTTAGTGAGGAACTTAGTCTCCATGTCGTCCCAGCTATTCACGCTTCCTGGCTTTAGGCGGCGATACCAATCGAAGGCGGCTCCACGGAGAGTGCCAACGAAGGACCGTACCATCAGAGGCTCATTACCAGAGATCACCCCCAGGTGTGATTTGAAGTAAATCAAATGCTGAGTGGGTGAACCCATCCCATTAAACGGCGTGAAGTTAATTAGATTGAACTTTACCGGATAAGGGATTGATTCCCATTCTCTTGGGTATGGACAAGGAATGCCCGTCTTTTTCATCTCTTGAGCGGAAATCAATGTATTGATTTTGCTCTCGAGATTTTTAATCTTCAAGTTTTCACCTGTGTTTTCGCTAGCATTCTCATTACCACCCCCTGCATTAACGGGGGGATTATTGGCATTATGCGTCTCATTTGCATTTGTATCCTCATCTTCTTGATGAACCTGGTTACGACGACTTGGTTCGCCTTGCTGGTTTGTCAGTGCTTGGATTTGTTGGTCATGCATTTCTCTCATATTCTGCATGGCCATCTGCATTTCGAACCTGAAGCTCTCCTGTTGTTTAGCCATGGCTTCTTCGAGCATCTTGGCCACTTGTTCCACACTTATCATAAGTGCCTCGCGGGGTTATCCCTCGCTGGATCCCGATGTCCCTTTGCTGGTCATATTAGTGGTGACCCTCGAAAATTCTCCGTCTTCAACCACCGCTCTTCTTCGTCGAAAACGCCTAGGCCTTGGTTTTGACGTTTCGGTACTGAGCCTTTCAAAGACCGAAACTCTTTCAGGAACTATCTTGAAGCAGTTACACTCAGAAAATACTGTCCGAATGAGTTTGGAACAGGGGCACTGAGTTTCTTGTTCTCGAGGACTCCTTTTCCTGGTTTTACTCGTACCCCCAGCACGATAGTACAACTCGTCCTCTTGAAGGTCGGAGTAACCTATCGTGTGTTGGCACGACCTCTCAGGTATAACGCTATCGCCATCAGACGACAATGTTTCCTTCTGAGGGCGGACTGCCTTCTTTGGGCTTTCAAAAGTCACGCGCCTCAAAATATGCCTTTGTGGGCATGAGTTCTCAGCGGGCTCCTGGACTTCAATGCGCAAATTGGTGCGCCTAGCTTCCCTGATTTCTTTGTCATGTTGGAGGTGACGGTGACCCCCAGCATGTTGAGTCGTTCGGGGCTTCTTCATCGGGCCCAAATGTTCTTGAACTGGAGCTTTACATCGTCCATCGGGAAGTGGACCGAGGCGCTCCAAAACTGACTTCTTTCATCGGGATGATTCTGCGTGATCTCCCGGAGTAGCCATGGGAATTATCGGCGACTTCGTTTGGTTCGCCGGAGGCTGGATTTGCGTTGAAGGCTGCAACGATTGTGCCTTAGCCTGAATCGCCACTTTAGACTTCGGCCTCCATACTTGGCGGGTTGGTGGCGGCTTCTTGACCACTTCCTTCTTCAGTCTTCTATGGGCTTCTTGGACTCGAGCCCGTGCCTGCGCTGACATTATTCCGTTTGACACGGACCCATTCATTCGTTGGTGGCTTAGAAGAGCTGCCATTCATCGGTGGTTGAGGCTGTTTGCCTCTCCTGTTCTTCAGATCCGCGTGATAGCAGATTCTGTCAGTGGACTCCATCGCCTTTGCGAGTTGCCACGCCAGGCGTTGACGTCGCCTCTGGCGATCTCTCTTCGAGAGAGTCACAATACCCTCAACGGTGGAGGCATCGGCGAGAACAGGGTTGACCTGGTTGGAGGTCGGTGGAACTTCACCCGACGCAACTTTGGCGTCAGTTGGGGTGAGATCTTCGTTGGCATTTTGCACTTCTTCATACCAACGAACTTTTCTCCTGGAGGAGAACTTCTTAGACTTGCGAGGGGAGGTGGATCCGGACGAGGATGACAGATACTCCTCGAACTTTTGTTGGTCGAATTCATACTCGACCTCCTCCTCGACCGGGATTGAGATCCGCGGCTACGACGCAACGATCTCGGCAGCGAGATCGGGGGCTCCCACTGTGGTCGCCAGATTGTTCGTGGGAAAAATTGCTTTCATTGAAGTCATTGCTTTCTTTGTTAACAGTTTATCGGTTACAAAGATCCGGTCTTTTTATAAGATCCGGTTACAACGAGATCAAAAGAAATAAAAATTACAACTTTCCTTATTTGTCGAACGAATCGCGAGATCCTGTTTTGCGGTCTCTCGCTTCTGTGGGTTCTTTGCCTACGCCGGGGTTAATCCGTGGACCACCGCGCGATCTAGATCCGGTCGGATCTACACGGTATGACGGGTGCTACTTCACAAAGGAAATAACAGCTGAGGGGAATATTTCGCCAAGGAAATAATAGCCTTTAGTAATCGAAATCGACCAAGCGAAATCGAGACTCTTCTCGAGATCAAAGGCCAAGCTTTGATCCGGAGGAAAACTGTATAGATCTCAGATCTGATCTCTCTCAAACTCCTACCTTATTTTGCGTGGATGATCGCCAAGAACCAGATCTGAGAGTCTGAGTCTTCTAAGTTGAAAATCCGAGGGTGAGTTCTCAATCCAGCAGAGTTTCGGCTCCCAAAATTCCAACCCCTTGAAAATAAGCTCTTACTCCTCTATTTATAGCCTCTGAAAGCGGATCTGGGCCCAGATCTGGGCCCAGATCTTAGGCCACCGAGCCACCCTTGGGTGGCTTGGTTTTGGCCGGGTGTTCGCCGTTATGTCCATTGTCCGGTTTCACAGTTTATCCGAGTTTTATTGTTGATCTAGACTCTGATTTGGCAGTCCGGATCCTGATTTGGCAGTAAATCCGCTTCGGTGTTCGAGTTCGAATCCATTATACAGTTGGATGACTCGTTGACTCACCGAACCGTTAGCTTGATTCCGCACGCGAGTGGATTTATTTCGTTGTTTACGTGCAGTTCGTTAACCTCGTCGCCTCGTTAATCCGCTTCGTCGCATGTCACTTGGCTTCGGTGTTGTGGTCCAATGATCGTGTTTGGATATGTCGCCCGATGGTTCGTTGGTTTGTTGAATCACCGTGCCGAGCTATGTTAAGGGACCTATAAGCAGTTTTATACGCCTACAGTAGGAAACCTCTTCAGTCACCCGTTCGAAACCCTCGTTAGGGAGGATCACAGAGATGGGTGGAATGAAAGGGGCGTAGCCCAAATCATGGGGTATGAGGGGCTCAGAAGCAGAAGCCCCACCTTGCAACAAAACAAATGAAAGCAAAGTCAGTAAAATGGACGAATTCAAGCGCAGTGGTATAGACATGCGTCAAGATCAACTTGAACGCAAGGGGTCTAGACCCACGTTGAACGCAGTGAATTAAAATTGTGTTATGAGCTTTCAGAACGATAAAGTTTAATCCTCCGTCACACACAATAAGATCAAACTAGTATGTCGAAATGAGAGGATCAACCCTTCGTTTTGTCAACAAACGCAGAAGTTTCTTTCTGCGCTCAAGATCAAGGACCGCACAAAGGTCGTTCCGCGTTTGAAATTAAGAAGACGAACAGTTTTCAGTTATGAACGCAGAAGATTCTTTCTGTGCTCAAGATCAAGGGATCAACCCTTCGTGTCGTCAATAAACATAAGAATTTCACTCCGTGTTCGAAATTGGGGAGACGAACAATTCTCGTCAAAGGGCACAGTAGTTTATTTCTATGTTCAAGATTGAAGGGACGAATCATATTCGTCATCATCAACCAAAATCCATCTAAGGATTCTTGAAGAAAATCTAACGAAAAGGATGCTAGACAAAGCAGATCAACTTTACTCACCTTGAGGATCAGACATCGGTGGGGATGGCGTCGCCGACGACCCAAAGGTTGACCCAGAAGCATCCCCCGAAGGCGACATCTGGTGCTCTTCCCCTCCGTCCTTCCGCAGACAGACTTTCTTGAAAGCCATGGCCGAAGATGATGCTAAACAGTTGAAAGTTTTTGGAATTAATGAGAAGAAACTCGTTTTTGGGATCAAGATAGAAGTGTAAGCGTTGGAGGCTCTTGACAAGACTAATCAAGACTATTTATAAACAACCAATGACGGGGATATAGAGTTCCGAGACTCCCGCCAAGTAAGGCCTCTTCATCATCATTATAGTCGTTTGGACTTCTGATATGACGCGGGACAAGACCCTGTGTTTAGAAAATATGTAGGCGAAGCTAAACGCAATGATATGGAGATGCGTTCTTCTAAACATACGCAGCTCAATTCAAAAGCCTAAGCGCAGGGGGTACCTCCACCTCTGTGTTTTCAAAAATGGTGCTAAACCTCTAAGGGAATGCAATGCGTCTTTAGAACTTCTGCTGATCATCAGCAGAATTTAAAACAAATCAGTTGGCAAAATCTTTCGAATGCCAACATTATACCTATGACGGTATTCATTTCCACAGAGTTTGAACTCTGCCTGCATCAAAGTTACTCCGATCGCAACACTTTCAACTTATCGACTCTCGTCAATAGAGCGATAGGTCCCCAAAGTTGCTCCGATCACAACACTTTCAACTTATCGACTCTCGTCAATAGAGCGATGGGCCCTCAAAGTTGCTCCGATCACAACACTTTCAAACTCTCGTCAATAGAGCGATAGGTCCCCAAAGTTGCTCCGATCGCAACACTTTCAACTTATCGACTCTCGTCAATAGAGCGATAGGTCTTCAAAGTTGCTCCGATCGCAACACTTTTAACTTATCGATTCTCGTCAATAGAGCGATAGGTCCCTAAAGTTGCTCCGATCGCAACACTTTCAATTTATCGACTCTCGTCAATAGAGTGATAGGTCCTCAAAGTTGCTCCGATCGCAACACTTTCAACTTATCGACTCTCGTCAATAGAGCGATGGGTCCTCAAAGTTGCTCCGATCGTAACACTTTCAACTTATCGACTCTCGTCAATAGAGTGATAGGTCCTCAAAAATGCTCTGATCGCAACACCTTCAACTTATCGACTCTCTTCAATAGAGCGATAGATCCTCAAAGTTGCTCCGATCGCAACACTTTCAACTTATCGACTCTCGTCAATAGAGTGATAAGTCCTCCAACTCACCATCGCTATGGTCCATAGGCTCATCTTCGTCTACGGGAGGAAATGCTGGTGGATCCTCGGTGATAGTAGGTTTTGATATGACTCCAGTCATAGGGCCTTGTTGCGTACCTCCTACGGGGGGTAGTAACACAGAAGCGGAGGGAGACTTGTCCGCTACTGAGTCTTGCTGGGCAGTTACGATAGGTTCTTGGACAGGAGGTCTATCTTCTTCAACATGAGGGGCAGTGGAGGCAGTATCATGAAGCGTGTCTTCAGGGGCAAATTCTGCGCCCCCGGCAAATGATTCATCTCCACGCTCTTCTTCATTCAATGAACGAGCAGAAGAAACAATGCCTCCTAAAGCGGGACCAACAGTAGGGAGACCAGGCTGAGGCGAAAGTCCCATAGTAGTAGACTCTTGTTCTTCCCCTTCTACATGCCATGTTTTCTGAGCATCTAACATAAGTTTAGAAGCAGGAGGTTCGAGCGCTAACTTTCGATGAGCTCGTTTGTCATACTTGGTTTCCTCAGCAGGGTCAAGTGCCCTCTTTCCAGTAGCACTTTTGCTCCGAGTTTTAACTCTCGAGGACTCCACCTCATGGGTATCTAGCATTCTGATCTCTTCCTAAACCCCTACTGGCGATTGACGATGTTCGTCTTCAGTAATTGCCTTTTCATATGATAAGTACTCGTTAACCCCCCGGGCACGGACCCTTTTAGCACTCCTCTTGGAAGCATACCATTTACGAATGGCCTTCAAACAAGAAGTATTCATGTTGTAGCCTGAGATTTGGGAAGCAGCCTGGTACCACGTACAAAAGCTTAAAGAAGTACGAACGTTGGGCATCTTATGCGGAAGTCGGAATTTTTCTCCAGTACAGCCTGCCACTGAGTAATACCAAGCTCTTGCTCCTTCATACACATTACCTGTGTACGCGAGAGTAGGGTTTGGATTTCCAACATAAATCTAATCATAGCCGAATTGCCGGGAAAAGCGATGAGGTTGATACGGTTCAATGAAACACTTTCTCCCTTGTCGGAAAATAAGATAGCCTGGACAAATATTTATGAGCCACCAGAAGACGCCTTTACTGAGTATGGTAAAAGAATTTCATCCCGGTGTGTATTGATAGATTTCTCCATACGCACCGCCCTCGAAAACGGGAAACTTGCAAGCGATCTCGTAATTATAATCCTGCCTAAATATTTCACGGAATTTAACCTGATACCAACCAACCCATTGACCAGTTTCTAATTGCTGAACAAGAGGAGCCAAGGTATCACTCGATTCAGGAGTCGACATTATCGAAGGGCAGTGCAACACAAACCAAGATACCAAATAAATATATGGCATTGGCACTCGAGGGGTTGGGGTTTGAATGATAGTATTCCCATCTGAGTCTAATTTCTTGACAGCGATAAACTCAGAGGCTAGTTCCCGCAAGCCACTCTGTAAGCAGCACACCATGGCTGAAAGAAGATTTAAGGGCCATCCATAGGCCAGAAGAACAGCGGGATATAATACTTCTACTGTAATAGCATCCACTGGCCTAGTGGGTACTACACAACGTTTCAACCAAAGAGTAAGAAAACCAGCAAATAAGGCCGTGTCGGAGATTGGGACTTCTGCCTGATAATGGAAGCTTTCGAATGTGGTGAAAGCTAGGAAGACGTCCTCCTCTACCTCACAAGTATAGTGGGAGGTCGCGTCGTTGATGCGTTCATGGATTTCCTCGAGAGTACTGGCAGCTAAGCGAGTCACCTCAACGTCCTTGTCCCACAGATTTTGGAAAGGATACTCTGCCCACTGTCCTTGTTTCACACCACCAGCTCTTTTCCCTGTAGTCTGTGCACATATCTGTAAATGGCACATCAATTCCCAATAAGTGTCATAGATCTCGGGGGCACCATGTTTCAGGATCTCCAATTCCCTATTACCGGGGACAAATTCTTCATAAGGCAGCTCTTTAAAAGACAATCCAGAGATTTCAAATATCTCATGGAGAGCGAAGCCTAATTCACCAACAGGAGTAAAAAAAGGTACCGGTGTGAGGATTGTAAAACTCTAGCATAGCAAAAAGTCTGCTATAATTTGGAGAAATCCCATATCGAGTGGCTATTATTGGAGTCCTCAACTCTGAAATTCTCAAAGGTTCTTCCAGCTCCTCTAAGACAAAATTTATCATTCGGGCCCACCAGTCTGTCTCACTTGAATGTACCCATGTCGGAGCCCTGAAATCTTGAGCAGGGAACTCTCCCTTGATAGAAATGAATTTCCTGATGAAGACCTCTGCTAGCTTAGCAGGTTTACCGACAGGGTGTTCTTTTTTGAATAAACCCGGTTTTAAGGCCACAAAATGATTAAAACCAGCCGGATGAGTGCCACAAGAAGTAATGTGCCCCGTAGCAACACCTCCTTGATCCTGAACGAGTTCCCAATTCATGGACCGTAGGATAGAAGCACATTGATAATAAGAAATCGGCCACATTCGTTCTAAATTTGGAAGGAAAAGACGACGTTTGTTGACAGCCTTCAGCCATTTGTAGTTTCCCTCCGACATCCGCTTCGGATCCATTTTAACAGAATCCCCGAAGAGGAAAGATGGTTTCTTTAAAATCTCACGCTCGGTGGTTTCAAATTTAGCATCCGTAACCAAGGACCTGAGAGTCTCGTGGAAAGCTTGAGTGATGAGTTTCGCCCGCTCTTTGTGGGTGTCCTAGAATACTGGATACTCTACATGAAAACTAAAGATTGTATTTTTCTCCGCACCTCCCACATGACCGAAGTAATGGTTGAAAGAAAGAGGTTCGTTGGAATAGCACACTGCAAATGGAAAAGAAAATCAGCCAGTTAAACAAAGGAGTCTAACTCAAGAAGGCAAGTTCTGCGTCCAGATGTTAAAACAAAGTCTAGACTTGCTTTAAAATTCCTAAACGCAGGGTTTCAACCTGCGTCCAAAATTCAAAATGCTGGGTTTCAACCCGCATCCAAAATTTAAAACGCAAGTTTCAACCAGCATCCAAAATTCGAAACGCAGGGTTTCAACCCGTATTCAAAATTCGAAATGCAGGGTCTGAGCCTGCATTGAAATGTCATGAACGACGGAGCTAACTATGCGTTCTAAAACTGAGAAACACTAAGTATGATCTCTGTGTTCTAATGTTGGAAGGCAAACCCCTAATCAAAGATTGAGGGAAAGGAATCTGTCAAAATAACTTTTGACTGCCCAGACTTACCGTTAATCGAGGAAGTCGGAGAAGATGGGGCGGCGGTTTGATCATACCCGGAGACTTTAGTCGAAGGAGCACTCTGAGCTGGGGTGATCTTTGATTTGGAGGCCAATCTCTTCTTGGGAGCCATTCTAATAGTGACGAAGAAGATATAGAATGGTTAATGAAAGATTTAAGGACGAATTCTTCCTTCATTGAAGCACCGGAGAAGATGAACAAGAACCCTGTTAAGCGGTCGACAGAAAAGAAAGAAAGAGAAAAACCAAAAGACTTTTTTTGATTTGACCTCAGTGGTCTATTTATATACAGCTGTAGTCGTTAAATCAACACGGGATTTTAGGCGAAAATCCTACCCAAAACGCGGTTTTTGTGTTTTCAAATAAGGGGTCTCAACTTCCAAATGCATCCCTGCACTCAAATGGTCGAACACATGATTTAGCCACGCGTTTTAGTGACCGACCTCAACCTATCACGAAATTCCTACAAGAATTTTCTAAACAACGGAATGCACCTCATCACAGATCGAGTGGAGTATCTCAAGGACCCAGACAAATTCGTTGTCATCATCATTCTTGTTTGGTTCGTTAGTAATGACTAGGGCTTTATCTTGTTTGACTAAGTTCGTTGTCATCAAGGCACAAAAGTTATTATCCAGACAACCAGGTTTTATCCAGACAACCAGGTTCGCGATGTCTTCGAGTCAGACAAAGGGAGCAATTAGTTGACAAATTTTAGGATCCAAAGTGTTCCAAAAATTCATCCCAGTCAACCGCGAACTTTCGAAAACTTTGGATGGGGTTCTGTAGGCTGTCTAAAAATCACAATAGATAGTTCACCCCTATCAGACTTCAACTGATAGTTTTGACTAAGGAGGTTACAATCAGACGACTTTCTTGTTACCAAAGGCAAACTGCAATCAAACGATTCTCCTATAGATCAAGAAGAGATTACAAGGCAATGATTTCTTCAAACCAAGAAGTAGGATTCGTCCTTGCAATCGAAACACAAGTAATTTCTAACGTCAGCGCAATCACTACATCCGCAGCTCTATATCACTGCAAACACAGCCTCATATTTGAGATGATTGATCTTGATGCCTGTGATAACAACATGACTAATATTATATTAGCAACTATTAGAGGCGCTGATGAACAGTGTAATGATTTTAGAAAAGCGGGAAGATCTAGAGAGCTGTGGGCAAATATTCGACATGCTGAGAAGCGCATGGTTAAAGCCATGCAAAGAGATCTTAGTGGAGATCGTGACCTGCAGTTGATAGAGCATTATTGGGATGCCTCAATTGTCACAAATGGCCTGAATAAGGCCTTCTCGACTAGTCATTGGTGTCATCCATATATAAAGACAGAGAGTGCAAACGCAGCTTCATACCGCTGCAAACGCAGCTTTGTACCGCTGCAAACGCAGCTTCGTACCACTACAAATGCAGCTTCATTCATTGCAAACATAGCTTCACATCATTGCAAACGCAGCTTCATACCGCTGTAAATGCAGCTTCGTACCACTGTAAATGCAGCTTCGTTCCGCTGCAAACGCAGCTTCGTTCCGCTGCAAATGCAGCTTCACATCATTGCAAACGCAGCTTCGTACCGCTACAAAACGTAGTTTCGTACCGTTGCAAACGCAGCTTCGTACCGCTGCAAACGCAGCTTCATATCGCTGCAAACGCAGCTTCGTACCGCTACAAACACAGCTTCGTACCGCTGCAAACGCAGCTTCATATCGCTACAAACGCAGTTTCATATCGCTGCAAACGCGACTCCAGACACTGCGTTTAGACACAGGATCATATCCAGACGCAACTCAAGCCCAGACGATGAACGCATCATCCAGAGGTATATGCAAGTTCATGTTCAGCAACGCAAGACTTGCGTTTGACCTGTTCAAACGTAATTGTAGCAATCTCGAAACTGTTCTTCACCCACGATTTGGGGAGTGGTTTACGTGGGTTGTTACACCCGAGTAATAGGGTGACTAAACCCCCATTTAGGAGCAAATTAAGGGGTCAGTTACATCCCTAATTCTCCTATAAATATCAACAAACTCAACAGAGTTCAGGATCGGATTTTGGAAGTTAGATCCGGGAGAGGAGAGAATCTGAAGGCAACAATCTTCAACAAACTAAAAATTTCTAGATATTCGATACTTGGCTTTTCAACCGAATTATTTTCGGTTCTAATAACTCTTTTCACCAGAGTTGTTACTCGTTCTAAGTTACAAAACTCGTCAAGAGTTCTTGATTAGTTGGACCACACAAGTCATCTGTTCTAGTGAGTTGAGACATTCGGATCGTCAACAAGAAGAAAACTCGACGCGAGCATTCGAGGGAGGCATCTCATCGCTACCGTGAAGAACCCAGATTTAAACAAAGGAGAGAATTCAGATCAATTCTTTTCTCTTTTGTAATCAGGAATTCAAATTGTAATTGAGAGTTGAGAGAGTTGTAAACATTCTTTTTCTAAGTAGTTAGAGAGAATAAAATCAGATACAATTCTTTCATTATTTTCTTATTGCAAATTTTTCTACAAACAGAAGCCGAAACGCTCATCTCGGCAACAACGAGATAATTGATCTTCTTAAGATCACCGCAACGGGGTAATCTTAAGGGACGAACACGGGAACTGCAGATCTGACGAACTTTTCTTTCCTATGCTAAAGAACTCGATCAATCTCCTCCTCTCTTCTGAAATTCGTGCACCTTTAGTCCTCAGTCCGGCAAGGCTTCGCTAACACTCGAGAATTACGGATCTCGAAAAATGAAGGCCCTGGGACTGTATTTATAGGCTTCAGGACCCCTGTTTTTGGATAAGAACGATTGATTCCCTCTTATCCTTAGTTACAACCACTTAACCATGTTCTTGGATAGATTCAGATCAGTTAGAACAAATCCAGGCGGTTAGGGATCGAAAAATAGTTTCAAACTGTGCAAAACCAGATTTTCGAGTCTACGGACACCTATGGGTGTCTCGGCCATGCTTGGGCCGAGACACTCCTTGGTGTCTCGACCAAAGCTTGGTCGAGACACCTATGGGTGTCTCAGCCAAGTCTTGGCCGAGACACCCATTGGTGTCTCGGCCAAGTCTTGGTCGAGACACCTCTTGGTGTCTCGATAAGGTTTGGCTTGGATAGTTTTGTCCGTTCTGTCCGTTTCCATTGTATTTTCGTCATCCGAACTCGGAATCACATGATTCAAGATGCATTGGAAAGCTAATGAGTAGACCTATAAGCTCCCATGGTTGAATCACATGTATAATAAATAGGATAGAGGGGCACTTTGCCTTTCGTAAGCGAAGCGGGATTCCCGATCAACTCGTGTTTCCGTTATTCTGTTGTTCCGTTGCTTCACATTGTTTGTCGACTCACTCCGTGTGCTTGTCGATGTAAAATGAGCTTCTATGATTTGAATAGTGGCATTCATCAATTTCTCTCTGTCTCAAGCCGCGTGTAGAGACCTATAGGCAATTTTTGACGCCTATAGTGCTGTGATTTGTAATAGCTTGCTTAAGTTCCATTAACAGGTCAGTCCTAGAACTGATGAGAGAAAGAGCTGATATCCCATTTTGTTAAGATATTTTGCTTTTGGTTCTTATTTCCTTTGTGAAACATGAGTTTATTTGAGATCTACTCTCTTTTTGAGCAACAGAGGTGCTGCCGAAATTTTCGCTACACACAACAAGTGGTATTAGAGCTCGGGCTACGCTTGGGTAATTTGGAGGAGTAGATCTCTTTGGAAGCTCATCTAGAGTTTTAATTGGAGTTAAATGTGGGATTCTTTTGGTAAAGGCTTTATCTTTCTCAAGTTTGGATCTATTCTTCAGTTTGTTCCGCATTGGTTATTGGTGTGTTGAGGAATATGGCTGGGAAAGAAGGTGTTGAGGGTGATGCTTCTAGTGTGAAGACCATTCAAAGTTTGAATATTCACTCTACAAAAATAGACGTGGAGAAGTTTAATGGCACGAACAACTTTGAACTTTGGCGATGCGAAGTTTTTGATGTGCTGAACGCGCAAAATTTGGATGACACTTTGGAATTGGGTGGCAAGCCAGATGATATTGAAGAGAATGTTTGGAAGAAGATGAATCGAATGGCGTGTGGTGTTATTAGGTCTTGTTTAACACAAGATTTGAAGTATGATGTGATGAATGAGACTTCTGCAAAGAAGATTTGGGAGACCATTGAGAACAAGTATTTGACCAAGAGTATGGAAAATCCATTGTATTTGAAGAGGAGGCTTTATCACTTCCAATTAAAGAAGGGAACCTCCATTAGTGATCACATGAACCAATACACAAAGCTTCTTACGGATTTGGCGAATGTGGATGTTATGATTAAAGATGAGGACAAGGCATTGTTGTTATTGAGTTCCTTACCGGATGAGAAATACAAGACCTTTGTTCTTGTAGGCATTTAAAAAATGCTTATAGATATCCAAATATAGTTCAAGATAAAGAGAAGACGATGATGGTCGATGGGATCATCCAAAGCCAGAAGAGACAAAGAAACAGGTGAACCAACACAAAAGAATAACTTGAAGAGTTTATAAATAATGAATATTGACGCGTGTAGGCACGACAGTTATTACTGACGCGCGTAGGTGCGGCAGTCATTACTGACACGTGTAGGTGCGGCAGTCACCACTGATGCGCGTATGCGCGGCAGTGACTACTGACGTGCGTAGGCACGATAGTGGAGTGTGGCACGCATCTTCATGGGGTGTCTTTTTATGATTTGTTGATGGTTTTGAGCATATTCTGAGAGTCCACGTGGCATTATAACAAAAGAGAACGTGCACTGACATGGAGGGATGGTTACAGGCTGAGAAAAGTGGCATTTCGTGGGTAAAAAGTCATGGGAGAATAGTTACAAAGGTGGCTGAATGTGGCTGAAATCGCCTCTTCAGCCACGCTAGCCTACACTGACACGCTAAAGACCACGACAGTGTCGACTGATGCACCCAAAGAAGGTGTAACTAGTCAGTTATTTCGCTCCCATTTCCACAGTTATGGGCCTCTATTCCTATAAATACCTCCCTACACACAAATCCAAGGATAGAGGGCAGATTAGAGCAGAGAAGCTAGAGCTTTGGGTGAATTTGAGCAAGAGAGAGAGAGAGAGTCTTCGTTCCTCATAAACACTTTTAGAGCTTTCAGTGATTCCTAGAGATCTAAGCTCTGACTTGATCTTTAGAAGAGTGAACATACATCGATAAGATATTCACTTCAAATTCTTACTTCGATAAACGAAGGAAGAATCTTCAAAACTTTCACGATTCAATCAGGATCTTGTGAATCAGTGGTCCATGAGCTAACGTACTCCCGGCACAGGCGAAGTCCCCACAAAAGCAGAAATCGATAAACGATTTTTGTGTTATTTTCTGTAATTTTCTTATTTTTATTATAATTTATTGTAAGCGACCAAAGTTTTAATGGATTCCACAACGAAAACAACTTTCGATGAAAACAAACTAGCGATCACAGTGGGAGCCGACAGTCTCACTACTGAGACCATCGTGTCGCAACCGATCATCAAGATCCTAGTTAACAAAGAGATCGAATACGAGTTCGATCAAGCAAAGTTTGAGGAATATATATCATCCTCATCTTCAAAGTCTTTCTTGCCTCGCAAATGCAGGAAGATTTTATCTGATAAGAAAGTTTTTAAGTTTCCGACCCCGTTGAAGGAAATGGGTGAAAACTCTCACCAGATTGTTGTTGAGAATTCTACTCGCCACACCTCTGTTCATAATGACTCTTCTCCAGTTAAGGAGACACTGAATCAAAGCTCACCGGCACTGACAAAAAGGTCTCATCAGAGACAATGTCAGCACCGCACCCATCAAATGGCTAAGGCCGTTGAACAAACCAACGGGGTTCATTACCATGCGAACCTAGAGTTGAGGAAGCATCTAGTGGTCTAATCACCTCAAAAACAAACCACTCACGTTTCTACACAACTCACGATGGAAGAGTGGACCCTCGTCAAGAGAGCTCGGTCAACTCTTAAAGAACGTATACAAAAGCATCGTGTAAATACCGCTCGTGCTCGCACCCTTCGTCAACAAAAGAAAGAAGGGAAGAAAGAAATGGTGTCTAAGGAGTCACCAAAGAACCCTAAACTATGGATCCCCAAATCTGAACTCGTACAAAAGTTAAATCAGCATGATCCATAATTCAACCGCAGTAGTGTCCACTACCGCGACACATCCTTCAACTGCGGCAGTGTCCACTGCCACGACACATCTTCCAACCATGGCAGTCTCCACTAACATGACACACCCTTCAACCGCGACGGTCCACCCTCCGTGGCCAAAGAAAAAATCCCAAAGTCTCCTCTTCAGCCCCGCCAATGTTTGTTCTGGGTCCGACAACTAAATCCACATCTGCTATATCACACGTGAAGCCCTGGGTGTGACGCCCCTGGATTCTCACAAGGCTGCAGTCCAAGGTGAAACCAAAGATGTTAAACCTGCCATGCACCCACACTGTGCATAAACATATTTTGCTAATCACAGTAATATCCTCTAGTAGAACCAAATAGAAGTGTAGGTACAAACAAGCAAAATAAAGGGAATAAATGTAATAGACATGATATAGAAGAGATATCTCATAAATAAAAAGAATCATGTCTCAACTATAATATATCTGATATCTGATTAATGAAAATATCTCAACATGAATCAACTAAGAATCGTACTAAGGCACACTGCCTTTACAATATGAATATGAAACTCTAATGTCTGGATAAAACTCAAAACTACAGTAGAGTCTTTACAAGTAAAAAATGCGCGATGGCGACTATGCAAGAACTTTGTCACCCTGCGGCTCTCCGAAACTCCGAACTACCTGAAAAGTAATTTAAAAGAAAAAGAATAACAACAAGAGCGTCAGAGTGCTATAGCAAGATTACCTCTATCCGCCCACAGCGAAAGGGCTACTAGATGGAGTGAAGGCTCTATCTATTAAGCATAGTCTAACTAGATTCATTTTCCCCGTATCTAAGTAGGATTAACATTTAGAAACCTACAAACACGAGACGTAGTATGTCGAGAAAAATAATCCAAACAAGAAAACCCTCATGTATATACCATAAGTCTTAAATTATAAATATCTAAACATTAATACAGAACTAAGAAAAAACGATATAATGAAACCAATAATTAGAAATCCATAACACGAGACTGGTACGTCGAGCGAAATAATCCAAACAAGGAAACCCTCATGTATATACCATAAGTCTCAAATTGTGAATCTCTAATCATTGATCCCAACTAAGAAGTAAAAAGATAGTAAAAGAAATAAGATATCAACACATCATATTTATAATATCTTCCACAATCACTGGAGAGATAGAATAAAATACCAACACATAATTTTGTATACTTTAAAAAGTAACATATCTTAGTTATATAGTTAACTGATAGGTCATATTTATAATTAGCATCTGTCATACTTAGGCTATCAAGTAATTGTCTCAGTACGACGGACTACCCTATAGGTATCCTGAACTGTGTACACGGATCATTAGTCTCATCGCGATCTCAGTGCATAACATGAGTGCGGGACGGACTACCAAATAGGCATCCTAAAAATATGGCTCATGAGCCTCATCGCACCCTAGTGCGGGACGGACGGCTAGATCAAGCCTCCTAAAATCTGACTCAATAGCCTGTACATGTGGAATATCGACGCACTACCTCATGTAGTACAGAACTGAGCTCATCAACGATATCCACCTCATATAAATCTTTGTACCTCTGGCATGTCAATGCACTATCCCATATAATACTGAGCTATGCTCATCAATGATAGTTACCTCATGTATAAACCATGTATATCTGGTGTGTCGATGCACTATCCCATATTGCACTAAGCTGTGCTCATGAACGACATCCAACATGTATATGAACTATATTTAATTCAAATATGATCAAACCAAAATTTATCATAATCCCCTTGGGATTCTTAAATGTATAACATAACATATTCATGACTATACGTATAATATCAAGCGGCTCAAAACTCCGCGAACGCACATCAAAACGGCGCAACACAGCTCTACAAAATGAGCAGGAAAAACAGACGTGACATCTGTTAGTAAATTAAACATATCTTTCTCTAGGAAAACTATTTTTATAAATGGTTTTCTGTATTTAAAACTAGAATCACACAACTTTCAGATTACATAAGTTTGGTTCAGTTTGGAGTTCATTTGTTATCCCAAATCTCTAGTTAAACATTATATATGTGCAGCCGTTTTTCTACAGGACATATTGTTAGTAAAAAGATCATATCTTTCTCTATACAAATGTCTACAGGACATATTGTTAGTAAAAAGATCATATCTTTCTCTATACAAATGATTTTTAAGATTAGTCTTTTGTTTTAGAAACTAGATACATATATCTTTCATTTGGTACTAGTTTTGTTAAATTTGGAATTTATTTTCTATTTCAAAATCTCAGTTAAACATGATATAATTGCTGTAGTTTTCTGCAGAAAATATTTATTTAGTACATCTCTTAAATTTCTCATATATAAATAAAATTATGAAAAACCCTAATGATCATGATCATGATACTATCATAAACAGTAAGAAAAAATTACTAATGTAGCATTGGTTTATATTTTAATATTAAAAATTTAACTTTTATCACATCATATTAAGATTAAAGCATGAAAACACATATTCAACATCATATTAATCATCTACACTAGTTATTTAACTATGGGGATAGCTTTGGATGAAGATAATCGTGCCTTAATCTCATATGCAAACCTTTGAAATAAGCATCAAGCAATCCATGAGCACAAACCACCCGTTCTCCCTCTTCACACGTCGATGATCTCGCCCTTTTGTCGATATTTGCTTCACAAAGCTCTCAAAACTCTCAACTTTAAGGCTAGGGATTCAGAGAGAGAAAGAGGGGCTACTAGGGTCTGAAACTCTGATGTAAGAATATTAATTTTTGTGAAACACATATTTATATATATGAAAACCCGAACTAAACTCGTTTGACCCGAACCAGGAATCCTAATCTGACTAGGAAAATGATCTTCGGTATTTTATCCATAACCTTCACGTTCGATCTCAGAATGAGGTGATCTAAGATTTTTTAGAAAGATATTGAAAAGACCTACAACTTTGGTATTTTGAGTTTTCTCATATTCTAAGTGTATCATTGTGTAAAATCTATAAACTCTTAACTGATCATTTTTCCCAGATTTTTCTCGTGCATGTTTTGTGCATTTGCACTCATATATTCATATATATGTATCGAATTGATCTCAAATCAATTCCTAGCATACTCAAATATCAATAAACATTATTTATCATGATATAACATTATTATTATTATATTTCACAATTATTCAAAATTACGGGGCTTTACATTCTTCCCCCCTTAAAAGAATTTCGTCCCCGAAATTTCTTATTCGTATATTGGAGATTAATAATGCCAGAAAAGCACGTTGAGGGAATAATACAGACAAGGAAACCCTCACATACACATCTCGCATCATTAGTCTCCAGATATGAACATAGCAATATCTACATTTAACAATCTAAGATGCCAATATTTCCACTTAACCCCTAACTAAACGGAACTAGTACGTCGGGCGAAAAATCCAGACAAGGAACCCCCCATATATATACCATGTGTTCCGAATAATTAGAAGTTAAGTGTCAATACCTCCATTCTAACGTTAAATGTAAATATAACCATACAAATAATTACATATATAAATCAATCCACCTTCTCAATAGGTGCAGGTAGTCGCGATGCATAACATCTTCGTGCTCCTGAGAATCATCCTCAATGTCTAACTTAATAGTCTAAAATGCAAATACCCCCACTTAACCCCTAACTAAATGGAACAAGTACATCAAGAGAAAAATCCAAACAAGGAACCCCTCATATATATACCATATGTTCCGAGTACTTAGGAGTTAAGTGTTAATACCATCATTTTAGCGTTAAGTATAAACATTACCATACAGGTAGTCACAAATCATAAACAAGTCATACTAAATTTAATTTACCTACTCAAACAGGTGTGGATAGTCACGACGTATATCCTCTTCGCGTTTCCAAGAAGCCTCCTCAGCTCTTCTCCGATTCCACTGAACTTTAACTAAAGGTATCACCTTGTTTCTCAACTTCTTGACCTCCTTGGCAAGAATACATATAGGAATTTCAATAGTAGTCAGATCCTCCTGAATCTCGATCTCTGGTGCGTCTAATACTCGCTGCTCCTCCTCATCGCATAGGTTTTTCTTAAGCATCGAAACATGAAAAATATCGTGTATGCTCGACATGGATGCTAGTAGGTCTAGTCCATATAAAATAGCTCCAATGTGCTTAATAATCAGGAATGATCCAATATACCTCGGGGCAAGTTTTCCTCATCTGCCAAAATGCTGAACTTCCTTCATTGGTGATATTTTCAATAACACATAGTCCCCAACTTGGAACTCTAACGGTCGTCGCCTATGATCTGCATAACTCTTCTGATGACTCTACGATGCAAGGATGCGCTCTCGAATGACTGCTACCTTCTCCGTAGTTTGCCTCACAAGCTTCGGTCCAAGCAATAGGCTATCCTCTGGTTCTGCCCAACAAATAGGTGATCTACAAGGCCTCCTGTACAATGCTTCATACGGTGCCATCCCAATAGTCGCTTGGTAGCTATTATTATAAGCAAATTCGATTAATGGGATGTGGTCCTCCCAGTTACCCTGAAAATCAATGACACATGCTCGCAACATGTCCTCTAATATTTGGTTCACTCTTTCTGTCTGTCCATCCGTCTGCGGGTGAAACACATTAGAATAAGATAATCTGCTGCTGAAAGAGTTCTAGAAGCTGCTCCAAAAATATGAAGTGAAAACCGAGCCTCGATCTGACACAATCGTCTCTGGGACTCCATGTAATTTCACGGTCTCCTGAATAAATATCCGTGCATACGTCTCTGCCGTGTATGTCGTTTTTACTGGTATAAAATGTGCTGACTTTGTCAACCAATCTACTACCACCCAAACTGAATCATTCCCCTACTTTGATCTTAGCAATCCTACAAAGAAGTCCATAGAAATATCTGTCCACTTCAACTCCGGAATGGGTAAAGGCTGTAGGGTTCCTACCGGTCTCTGATGTTCTGCCTTCACTTGCTGGTAGGTAAAGCACTTAGCTACATATTTTGCAATCTCTCTACGCATGCCGCTCCACCAAAAATATCTCTTCAGATCTTTGTACATCTTTGTTGTGCCTGGATGCACTGTATACCTGGTACGATGTGCTTCATCGAATAAATCCTTCTTCAGCTGAGCATTAACTGGTATTACTAATCGGTCCTTCATCCGAAGTTCTCCATCTGCTCCAACGGTCCAATCAGCCTCTGGCTCTTTGGAAATCTCTCCCTTTCGGCTTGAATCCAAGAGTCGTCCCACTGAGTTCTGACAACTCTGTCACTCCAAGATGGCTGTACGGATAAAGCTCCCAAAAATGCGCTGATTCCGCCAATCTCCGGTCTAAAGTCGAACTGGCTAAGTGTGTGGAGATCTCGATATAATGAACATATCAAAGCTGCAATCCTGTGACGACGCTTCCTACTCAATGCGTCTGCTACGACATTCGCCTTCCCCGTGTGATACTAAATCACGAACTCATAATCCTTAATGAACTCAACCCATAGTCGCTATCTCTAATTTAGTTCCTTCTGAGAGAAGAGGTACTTCAAGCTCTGATGATCTGTGAATAGCTCAAACTGTACCTCGTACAGGTAGTGTCTCCATGTCTTCAATGCGAAGACTACTGCTGCTAGCTCCAAGTCATGTGTGGGATAGTTCTGTTCATGCGTTCTCAACTGACGCGAAATGTATGCTACTACCCTCTGGGTCAGCATCAAAACACCTCCTAGACCCGCTAACGATGCATCTGTGTAGACTACAAAGGTCTTATCACTGCTAGGAATGGTCAAAACTGGCGCTGTAGTCAACTTAGTCTTCAAAGTCTCAAAGGCCTCCTGACACTCTGTGCTCCAAACAAAAGGTACACCCTTTTTTGTAAGGTGTGTAAGTGGTGTAGCTATTTTTTTGAGAAGTCCTGAATGAACTTCCTGTAATAGCCAACCAAACCTAAAAAGCTACGGATCTCGATAACTGTCGTTGGTGGCTCCCAATCAAGTACTGCCGTAACCTTAGCTGGATCCACTAAAATGCCCTCTCTGCTAATGACGTAGCCTAAAAATCTGACCTCGGATAACCAAAACTTGCACTTGCTGAATTTGGCATATAGCTGGTGCTCCCATAAAGTCTGCAATGCTAATTGAAGGTGCTGCTCGTGCTCTGCCTCCGACCTAGAATAGATTAGAATGTCGTCGATGAATACTATCACGAACTGGTCCAAGTATGGACGGAAAACCCGATTCATCAAATCCATGAATACCGTAGGTGTATTGGTTAGCCTAAATGGCATGAAAAGAAACTCGAAGGACCCATAACGAGTCAGAAAGGTGGTCTTGGGAATATTCATCTCCCGAACCCGCAACTGATGATAGCCAGAACGAAGATCAATCTTCAAGAAGTGCTGCACTCCCTACATCTGGTCGAACAAGTCATCAATCCTCGGTAATGGATACCTATTTCGGATAGTGACCTTGTTCAACTCTCGATAATCTATACAAAGACGCATACTGCCGTCCTTCTTCTTCACGAAAAGGACCGGCGCCCCCATGGAGAATGACTCTGGAGAATAAAACCCTGAGATAACAAATCGTCCAGCTAAGTCTGTAGCTCCCTCATATCAGCAGGTGCCATACAATAAGGAGCTCGAGATATCGATGCTGTGCCTGGCTACAACTCAATGCAGAACTCAACCTCTCTCACAGGAGGTAGCCCCGGTATGTCCTGAAAGACATCCTGAAAACCTGAGACAACCCTAGTCTCGCACAAATCAGCACTCCGATCTCTCAGCATCACCTCCTCGATATAGGCTAGAAATGACTCCGTAAACTGGTTGCCCTGTGAGGTCGCTACGATCAACTCAGACCCATCGAACGCTCGCAAACTGACTGTTTTTACAAAACAGTCAATGCTAACATGGTAGGATGATAACCAATCCATACCAAGAATGACGTCGAAATCCGACATTCGTAAGACGATCAAATCTATGATAAACTCGGACTCATCCAAGCTGATGACACATCTCCTACAGACGTTCTCTAATAGATATACCTCTCCTAAGGGAGTAGAGATGGACAATAGAACATCTAAAGGGTGTGCAACTAACTGGAGCCTATCCATGAAGGCATGAGATATAAAAGAATGGGAAGCTCCGGAATCGAACAGGATCCAAGCTGGAAAAGAGTTTATTAAGAAAGTACCTTCTACTATAGCTCCACTCGCACCATGATCACGCGGTACGATTGCATAGACTCTACTAGTGGCTGGCGACTGCTAAACTGACGATGGGGGAATATACGGGACTATCTGTCCCTCAGGAATCTCCTGAATCGTGCGAATCTGGCTTACTGGCCCCTCAATCTTAGGAACAGCTGGCGGTGCCTCAATCCTCTGCTGTGGCTGTTGGCCGTAACCCCACGGTTCTGCTGCTGACCGTGTCCTTTGATTATGCTACTGGCCCTGACCTCTACCCTGCTGGCCTCCTGCTGGCGCACTGCGACAGTCCTTGGCCTTATGCCCGATCTTGTTGCAGTTATAGCATGCACCCTGAATCTTGTGCTACGGTGGTGATCTCGAGTCATGTTGTGCTCCCTTCTTGAACTTGCCCTGCTGATGATGGTGAAAGTCCTTACCCCGTTGTTAGGGTCCTCCTAGTCCGGCAAAAGGTCTCTTGCCCTTGCCCTTATTATTCTGCTATCCAGACTTGTTGTTGCCCTTCTTGTTCTTCTGAAACATCGCAGTCTCTATCTCCTGCGATATAGCTGCATCTGCTACATCTCGGAATGAACGGAATCTTCTGGAAACTAGGTAACGGTGAAGACTTGGGCGAAGTCCCATAAGAAACATCTGTGTCTGGCGCTCTCCTGACTGCCACATGCCCATGAAACATAGAAGACTCATAAATCGACTCTCATAGTCAGCCACAGACATATCTCCCTGCTCTAGCTTAGACAACTCTAGCTCTTTCCCGGCCCGTGCTGCAGAAGAGATGTACTGCTCGTCGAAGAAATACATGAAATCCTCCTAAGTAAGGGTCATCCGATGATCCGGAGTGAACTGAAGCCTATACCATCCTCCTGCATCACCCTTCAGGCTAAAAGCTGCCAGCCTCTGCTTCTGCACTGAGTCGACGTTAAGTAAATCTAAAAGTATTTCCCACATATTTCCTCTATTTATAGGTTGTAACTGAATCCGATGTGCCCTAAAATTTTTGTGCTCCCAACTTCTAATATCTTCCTCAATCTTACCGAGCCAAACTTTCTATTCTGCGACTCTATTAATAGCTGGATGTGGTGATGGTGAGGCCTTCGGTATTACCTCTTCAATAGGTATGGCCGGTACAACTGGTGGTGGAACTTCAGAGAGTAAAATTTGGCTTGTTACTCACTCCTCGAGTATTGCTAGTCTCTGCTTCTGTAATCGGTATTACCAAGTCGATCAGATACTTTGGAGCCTACTACGGCTCGGGCTTTACTTTCCCAGCTCTCCGGGTACAAGCTTTACCTCGACCACGTCCTTATTCTAATGTTTATAATACCAAGAGGAGAGCTTATTTGACACAGTAAGTGAGATCCCAAACATAAATAACAAAACATATACCAATAGGAAAAAACGTATCACTTATCATTCATGCATTTACTTTTCAATCAAAGTAAGGTAGTTGTCACAAAAAAAAAATTTTGTAAATTTTCGAATATACGTATATAACGTCCTCACTCATTCTAGGAATTCCTAGAGGACTCTATACATGATTCCTAGGAAACTCTATACTAGCTCCACGACTCGACACAGGATGATCCTAAGGATACTAGAACTAGAGCTCTGATACCAACTATGACGCCCCTGGGTTCACACAAGGCTACAGTCCAAAGTGAAACCAGAGATGTCAAACCTACCATGCACCCACACTGTGCATAAACATGTTTCACCAATCACAGTAATATCCTCTAGTAGAACCAAATAGAAGTGCAGGTACAAACAGGAAAATTAAAGGGAATAAATGTAATAGACATAATATAGAAGAGATATCTCATAAATAAAAAGAATCATGTCTCAACTATAATATATCTGATATCTGAATAATGAAAATGTCTCAACATGAATCAACTAAGAATCGTACTAAGGCACACTGCCTTTACAATATGAATATGAAACTCTAATGTCTGGATAAAACTCAAAACTACAGTGGAGTCTCTACAAGTAAAAAATACGCGACTGCGACTATGCCATAACTCCGTCACCCTGTGGCTCTCCGAAACTCTGAACTACCTAAAAAGTAATTTAAAAGAAAAAGAATAACAATAAGAGCGTCAGAGCGCTACAGCAAGATTACCTCCACCGCCCCAGGGAAAGGGCTACTAGATGGAGTGAAGGCTCTATCTATTAAGCATAGTCTACCTAGATTCATTTTCCCCGTATCTAAGTAGGATTAACATTTAGAAACCTACAACATGAGACGTAGTACGTCGAGCAAAATAATCCAAACAAGAAAACCCTTATGTATATACCATAAGTCTCAAATTGTAGATATCTAAACATTATTACCGAACTAAGAAAAGACAATCTAATGAAACCAATAATTAGAAATCCATAACACGAGACTGGTATGTCGAACAAAATAATCCAAACAAGGAAACCCTCATGTATATACCATAAGTCTCAAATTGTGAATCTCTAATCATTGATCCCAACTAAGAAGTAAAAAGATAGTAAAAGAAATAAGATATCAACACATCATATTTATAATATCTTCCACAATCACTGGAGAGATAGAATAAAATACCAACACATAATTTTGTATACTTTCAAAAGTAACATATCTCAGTCATATAGTTAACTGATAGGTCATATTTATAATTAGCATCTGTCATACTTAGGCTATCAAGTAATTGTCTCAGTACGACGGACTACCCTATAGGTATCCTGAACTGTGTACACGGATCATTAGTCTCATCGCGATCTCAGTGCATAATATGAGTGCGGGACGGACTACCAAATAGGCATCCTAAAAATATAGCTCACGAGCCTCATCGCACCCTAGTGCGGGACGGACGGCTAGATCAAGCCTCCTAAAATCTGACTCAATAGCCTGTACATGTGGAATATCGACGCACTACCTCATGTAGTACAGAACTGAGCTCATCAACGATATCCACCTCATATAAATCTTTGTACCTCTGGCATGTCAATGCACTATCCCATATAATACTGAGCTATGCTCATCAATGATAGTTACCTCATGTATAAACCATGTATATCTGGTGTGTCGATGCACTATCCCATATTGCACTAAGCTGTGCTCATGAACGACATCCAACATGTATATGAACTATATTTAATTCAAATATGATCAAACCAAAATTTATCATAATCCCCTTGGGATTCTTAAATGTATAACATAACATATTCATGACTATACGTATAATATCAAGCGGCTCAAAACTCCGCGAACGCACCTCAAAACGGCGCAACACAGCTCTACAAAATGAGCAGGAAAAACAGACGTGACATCTGTTAGTAAAATAAACATATCTTTCTCTAGGAAAACTATTTTTATAAATGGTTTTCTGTATTTAAAACTAGATTCACACATCTTTCAAATGACATAAGTTTGGTTCAGTTTGGAGTTCATTTGTTATCCCAAATCTCTAGTTAAACATTATATATGTGCAGCCATTTTTCTACAGGATATATTGTTAGTAAAAAGATCATATCTTTCTCTATACAAATTATTTTTAAGATTAGTCTTCTGTTTTAGAAACTAGATACATATATATTTCATTTGGCACAGGTTTGGTTAAATTTAGAGTTTATTTTCTATTTCAAAATCTTAGTTAAATATAATACAATTGCTACAGTTTTCTGCAGAAAATATTTATTTAGTACATCTCTTAAATTTCTCATATATAAATGAAATTATGAAACACCCTAATGATCATGATCATGATAATATCATAAACAGTAAGAAAAAAATTACTAATCTAGCATTGGTTTATATTTTAACATCAAAAATTTAACTTTTATCACATCATGTTAAGATTAAAGCATGAAAACACATATTCAACATCATATTAATCACATCATGTTAAGATTAAAGCATGAAAACACATATTCAACATCATATTAATCATCTACACTAGTTATTGTTGGCCTTCTTATTTTGATGATGTTTAACAAATAATTTACTTCTAATGTTCTTTGTCTAGTGTTTGTGTTTTCGTATTTATTCGAGGCAAACAACGTGTTGGAGGATGGATGGAATAGAGCCTCAACGATCATATCCAATGGAGGTTGGAGGAATTGTGATTGATGCTACGCTATTCGAGTTAAAGATACAAGTTTAAGCTTCATCCGTAAGAATACCAAGATAGAGCTTCGTTGAAGATCAAGATTGCTTGGGTAATTTAGTTTAGGAGTTTATATTATGTGTGTTAGTACTTTAAGCTCAATCATATACACACATACACGTTTTGGTTTTGTATATATATAGTTATATATATACATATATGTTTTGTTTTTCTTGTTTATAAATATAAAATTACATATTTCATATTTATTATTGTGATTTGGTTTAACTACTTAGATATGAAACAAATATATTTTTATATATATAATCATATGTTTCATTTTCTATTGTATTTGTAAAAATATTGTATTCTCAGTTTTTAACTTAACAATAATCATATACATATTTTATTAAGTCTACATAATCATTGTGCAAAGTTTTAAAACATGGTTTAGCCAAAATGTCAAAATTCATATGTTTAAATTTTCATATTTTGGTCTATTTTTTAAAATGATGATATTTTTTCATTTGGAAAGTTCTTTTTGGAAACCAGTCTTTGTAGCATGTTTATTATCATGTCTACAATCATTCCCCAAAGTTTTATATTTTTTAGAATTTATTTGATATTTTTAAACAGTGTTTTAAAATCAGAAAAACAGTTTTCAGAACTTTATTTTCATATATCAGTTCACGGTCGACCGCCACGATCGACTGCCACGGTCGATCGCGCATGAGTCCTTTGCATAGTGGGCAGCAGAGACTTTTACGGGTTTGTGGAATCAATTTCACAAGAGCTTGAGGAGATCTTATTGGTGCTTGAGCATTCAACCATCCTTCCTCAATCTCTTAATCTATTGAGAAGTTTTCTAAACTCTATTTCTAGCTTTATTTATAATTATTTGTTGATTATCATTTCTATTAAGCTAGTTTTTATATTGAGTTTAGATTTTATTTATCTCTTTGTTACTCACACCCACTTGAGCTTATTGTATTTGCATACATAGTATATTAGGGTTGTGAGAGATTGTAACTTTGAGTTGTGCTTAATTGAGTTCTCCCCTTATATGAGAGAACAAATCATTTATTGTTACATTGTGAGATTGTAAGGTTTTCAGTGAGCTAGAAAACCGAGTGTGTTGTGAAGTTCTCGGTGAACTAGAAAACCGAGTGTGAGGAGTGAACGTTGTTCGGTGAGCGTTGAAAACCGACACTGTGAGGTGTAAATGTTTTTCGGGTGAGCGTAGAAAACCCGATTGTGATAGTGGATTTCTCCTCGGGAGTGGGGAGCGGAGATGTAGGACGGAAGGTCCGAACTCCGTGATCATATCGTGTGTTTGAGTTTGCTTTGGCGCACTTAATCTTATGTTTATATTTCTTGTCGTCACTGTCCATAGCTCATTATTTATATCATCCATTATCTAGTTCATTCTGTTTACTCTTGTATTAGTTTATATATCATTGCATATATATTTCATCATATAGGATATATCTCATTGTTTACATTGCTTATCCTAGCTCAAATATCTTGTTGTATTTCATACTTGTTAGGATAACTTGTTAATTATTTTTAATTAGCATAAAATCGGATCAGTTTAGCATAAGACCCTAATCACCCCCCTCTAGGGTCTAACAATTGGTATCAGAGCTTGGTTCTTTTTGATTTAAGGTCTAATCACCTTGAGTTAAAGATCTAAGTTAGTTTATTGTGCTAATCTAATTTTGAGCTTTATTTGAATCTTGCTTGCCTTTTATATTATGGATATGCATGGTTTAGGTTATGCCATCAATATTACTCCTAGATTATATAATTTTTCCTATGCCTAATGGTGTGTTAGATTTAAACTTTTTATTCAATCTAAACACTTTGATTTATGGAAAATTATAGATGATGCTTATATTGTCCCCACTTTGGAGAAATCCAAGTGGAATAAGAATGATCATCGTATGTTTACAATAAACAATATTTTGTTAGAATATTTGCTAAATGCTTTTAATTCATCTATGTCTAACAAGTTTGTTCATTTTGATAGTGCTTACAAACTTTGGAAATTTATAGAAGCACATGAAGGAGACTTGGAGGCGATCCAACAAGCTTTGGAGGATCCGACTTCAAGTTCATACGGAGCATCATGCACACGGCCACTAGGCGATAGCCTTAGTGAGGTTTGCAAGTTCGAAACCACTAATGATTTATCTAGTGATGAACTTGCTTGTGCTAGTAAAAAAATATTGCATGCCTATAACAAATTGCATAATGATTTTATTGATTTACAAATCAAGCATGAATATTTGATATCCGATCATGAGTTGTTAACATCTAAGTTTGAAACTATTTCTAATGAAAATGTGATCCTTAAAGAAAACAATGAAAAATTAAAATTGGATCATGTTTCTTTAACTTCAAATATTGCTAGTTTAACTCATGAAAGAGATAATGCCATGTTAGAAGTAGAGAACATACAAAATAATACTACTTCCTTTATAAATGACTATTTATGTTCTACTTCTAATAAAAATGCATATGTTCCTAAAAATAAAGATTTGAATCTTATGAATAATCGCATTTCATCTTTAGATTTAACTTTAAAAATATGCATTGATAATCATAAGAGGCTTATGGATATGTGTGCCAAGTCTAAGTCATCATCTACTCATTATGCACACATATATAGCAAAATTTACAAATGCTCTATTTGTGGCCGAAAAGGTCATGTAGCTAAATTTTGCTATGATGCACACAAACATAAGAATTCTAATGTTCCTTGTGCATCTCATGTAGCTTCATCATCTTGTACACTTACACATTCACATGCTCATTCTCACAAAGTTTGCATCTCATGTAGCTTCATCATCTTGTACACTTACACATTCACATGCTCATTCTCACAAAGTTCATCATAAGCATGCTAGTGTGTTCAAGTGTGATCTTTGTGGTCGTTTTGGTCACTTGGTAAAATATTGTTTTGATTTGAAAAAGAAATTTCATTTGCCAAATGTTTCTAGTAGACCACATGTTTTTTAAATGTGATGTTTGTGGTAGATTTGGCCATTTGGCAAAGTTTTGTTATGATTTGAAAAAATATTCAAACTTGCCAAAATTTTCTAATAAACCATCTTTGTTTAATAATGTTTCTCATTTGTAATATAATTTAAAAGAAAAATCTTTATTTGCAAATGATTCCAATGCACGAGCTAATGGTTCACAAAAACAAATGGATCTCTTTCATTGCACAAATTGCAATCGGAATGGTCATTTGAGTGATTATTGTTTTGACTGTGTTAGTGCACTACATGCGCCCAAGAGGGTTCAAAACCCTAGGGCTTTAAGCTTGAATGATAGGGGTCATGTCCCTAAATCTTTTGGTACCAAGAATACTTGGGTACCAAAACAAACTTGATTTTAAACCAAGAATTTTTAGTATTTTTTTTTCTTTTTCTTGGTTTTGAAAATTACGCTTTAAAATCTTTTATATGAAAACAATTTTTAATTGATCAATTCTTTTGTTTTCATGATTATTAGTTTTTGATTTTGATGAGAGGTTTGTGTTCATATAACCCTCCGGATTTATTGGATGTTTATTCTTAAATCTTATTTACCAGATGCTAAAATGTTTACATGGGTTGATACTAGCTCAATAGCTAGATATAATTGCCTCTCTTGATTTTTAAAAATCAATGATGATTTGGTTTTATGTTCTTGTAAGATTTACTTGTGATTTATGATTTTATTTGATTGATTTGTTTTCATTTGAAAACATTTTGCATGATTCTCATGCTCTTTTTCTTTTGATTTCATAAATCTATTTTATACATGGTTTTTATATTAGTGTAATGAGACACTATCTTCATAATGACATATTTATATGTGTCTTCATTGTATTTTTGTATGTGAGGAGTATTTAGCATACTTTGCATCTATGCTTGCTCACATATGTATGCCTTAGCATTCATTGCATATATTCATTAAGGCATTTTGATAGGGGGAGCAATCCCTATACTCGTTTGATACTCACCTATGGTTATTGATAGGGGGAGCTTTTGCTCTCTTCTTTCTTGTTGGTTTCCCCTTTTTGATGTTGTCAAAGGGGGTGAAATATTATGAGTATATTCTTTCTTGTTTATATGCATGATATATTATACTTTATATATTCATTTCCTTTCATGCATATATCTTTTTTGTAAATTATTTATCATCATCAAAAAGGGGGAGATTGTTGGCCTTCTTGTTTTGATGATGTTTAACAAACAATTTACTTCTAATGTTGTTTGTCTAGTGTTTGTGTTTTCGTATTTATTCCAGGCAAACAACGTGTTGGAGGATGGATGGAATAGAGCCTCAACGATCATATCCAATGGAGGTTAGAGAAATTGTGGTTGAAGATACGCTATTCGAGTTAAAGATACAAGTTCAAGCTTCATCCACAAGTGTACCAAGATAGAGCTTCGTTGAAGATCAAGATTGCTTGGGTAATTTAGTTTAGGAGTTTATATTATGTGTGTTAGTACTTTAAGTTCAATCATATACACACATACACGTTTTGGTTTTGTATATATATAGTTATATATATACATATATGTTTTGCTTTTCATGTTTATAAATATGAAATTGCATATTTCATATTTATTATTGTGATTTGGTTTAACTACTTAGATATGAAACGAATATATTTTCATATATATACTCATATGTTTCATTTTCTATTGTATTTGTAAAAATATTGTATTCTCAGTTTTTGGACTTAACAATAATCATATACATATTTTATTAAGTCTACATAATTATTGTGCAAAGTTTCAAAACATGGTTTAGCCAAAATGTCAAAATTCATATGTTTAAATTTTCATATTTTGGTCTATTTTGTAAAATGAAGATATTTTTTATTTGGAAAGTCGTTTTTGGAAACCAGTTATTGTAGCATGTTTATTATCATGTCTACAATCATTCCCCAAAGTTTTATATTTTTTAGAATTTATTTGATATTTTTAAACAGTGTTTTAAAATCAGAAAAACAATTTTCATAACTTCATTTTCATATATCAGTTCACGGTCGACCGCCATGGTCGACCGCGCCTGAGTCCTTTGCATAGTGGACAGCAGAGACTTTCACGATCGACCGTCGCAGTCGACCGTGAGCTCGAGATTTCCCACGATCGATCACCACGGTCGACCGTCGAATTCTCTGGAGTCTTTTCTTTTGTTTTTGTTGCTCGCGGTCGATCATCGCGGTCGACCGTCGCGGTCGACCGCCGTTCAGCCCAATGACTAGTTTGTATAGAATCTCATTTCTGATTCTGTGGGTTTTTGGTCTTTTCCTTTGGGGTTTTGGCTGAGATTTTGGGAGGCTATAAATACCCCCTTATACCTCAGTTCTTTATATATCTAAGAGAATGATTTAAAAGATTTTAAACAAGGGTTTAAGTGTTGTTTAAGTTTGTTTAAAGAAGCTTTTAAGCAATTGAGTGTATCAATTTCACAAGAGCTTGAGGAGATCTTATTGGTGCTTGAGCATCCAACCATCCTTCCTCAATCTCTTGATCTATTGAAAAGTTTTCTAAACTCTATTTCTAGCTTTATTTATAATTATTTGTTGATTATCATTTCTATTAAGCTAGTTTTTATATTGAGTTTAGATTTGATTTATCTCTTTGTTACACACACCCACTTGAGCTTATTGTATTTGCATACATAGTATATTAGGGTTGTGAGAGATTATAACATTGAGTTGTGCTTTGTGAGTGTTGTAAGGTTTCGGTGAGCTAGAAAACCAAGTGTGTTGTGAAGTTTTCGGTGAACTAGAAAACCGAGTGTGAGGAGTGAACATTGTTCGGTGAGCGTTGAAAACCGACACTGTGAGGTGTAAACGTTTTTCGGGTGAGCGTAGAAAACCCAGTTGTGATAGTGGATTTCTTCTTGGGAGTGGGGAGCGGAGACGTAGGACGGAAGGTCCGAACTCCGTGATCATATCGTGTGTTTGAGTTTGCTTTGGCGCACTTAATCTTATGTTTATATTTCTTGTCGCCACTGTCCATAGCTCATTATTTATATCATCCACTATCTAGTTCATTCTGTTTACTCTTGTATTAGTTTATATATCCTTGCATATATATTTTATCATATAGGATATATCTCATTGTTTACATTGCTTATCCTAGCTCATATATCTTGTTGTATTTCATACTTGCTAGAATAACTTGTTAATTATTTTTAATTGGTATAAAATCGGATTAGATTAGCATAAGACCCTAATCACCCTCTCTCTAGGGTCTAACAGTTATTTAACTATGGGGATAGGTTTGGATGAAGATAATCTTGCCTTAATCTTATATGTAAGCCTCTGAAATAAACAACAAGCAATCCATGAGCACAAACCACCCGTTCTCTCTCGTCACACGTCGATGATCTCGCCCTTTTGTCGATATTTGCTTCACAAAGCTCTCAAAACTCTCAACTTTAGGGCTAGGGATTCAGAGAGAGGAAGAGGGGCTTATAGGGTTTGAAACTCTGATGTAAGGATGTTAATTTTCGTAAAAACACATGTTTATATATATGCAAACCCGAACTAAACCCGTTTGACCCGAACCAGGAATCCTAATCTGACTAGGAAAATGATCTTCGGTATTTAGGCCATAACTTTCACGTCCGATCTCAGAATGAGGTGATATAAGATTTGTTGGAAAGCTATTGAAAAGACCTACAACTTTGGTATTTTTAGTGTTCCCAGATTCTAAGTGAATTGTTGTGTAAAATCTATAAACTCTTAACTGGTTATTTTTCCCAGATTTTTCTCATGCATGTTTTGTGCATTTGCACTCATATATTCATATATATATGTATCGAATTGATCTCAAATCAATTCCTAGCATACTCAAATATCAATAAACGTTATTTATCACGATATAATATTTTTATTATTATATTTCACAATCATTCAAAATTATGGGATTTTACACTGGGTCAGTCCTGACCTTTCAAAATTCAAGATTACAATGGCGGATCGCCTCAGTCTCTCATCTGACGATCGAGGCAAAGCTCCAGTTAAAGAACGCTTGGGTCCGGTGAATGAACCCTAAGTTGGTTCTTACACTAGGGGTCGTAAACATCCACCTATCAGGATAAAGCAATCCCAGGAAAAGGAGATTCCAATTTTTTCTCGTTTGGGGCCTGTAAAGACCTCATGCCCACGAGGAAATGTATATGAACATATAACCTTGGATCGTTCAGAGGCGATGACAAGTCGTTCTGTGTATGTTAACAAGGTTCAAAAATAGAAGATATGTTGCTCGGATCATAGTAATGATGAGCTGTACTATTAGACTAATAAGTCACAAAAAAGAATTGTCTGAGAAGTAGATTCTCATTGTGCATGTGAGAGACTCATTAAGGTGGTATTATCAGAATGTAGCTACT
>NC_033798.1:35169036-35202705 GCF_001876935.1 Asparagus officinalis | reverse complement strand
CAAGAGTTTTTGTGTTTCAAAGACTTTCCACTGAAACGTCAAAACCCAAGATGAGACGTTTCAAGAAAAAGAAGCCCGCTACTCAGAAAGACAAGCTTCCAGAGATCACTATCAACATGACCGACAGAGGTGCCAGTCATCTTTAAGTATCTTTTGGACAACAACAAGATCAAACTTCCACCGGTCACAAACCAGGAAGAAGCAAAGAAGACAAATAACCCAAAATATTGTGCATATCACAGAATGACCCATCATCCTACCAAGGCGTGTTATGTCTTAAAAGACAAAATACAAACCTTGATTGATGTTGGTATTGTGACCGTAAAGTCGAAAGAGAAGAAAGTAGGCGCAAATGTGGTGTCCATCAGCTTCGGTTTAGTTCCTTTATCATGGTTTCAATCCAAACCTATATCAAAGTTTAAAATGCAAATCGTCAACGATGATCCTCATGGACAACGCCAAAAGGGACTTGTGTCATATACGGCCCCAAACGAAAAAATCCTTTGGGTTCATCCCGATTTTCTTGAAGATGAACAATGGACAACATCTGCGTCCAAGAAGAGATTGAAAGGCAAATGAAAAGAGAAGTCCTGTTACGGAGCCTCGGTAATTCCTAAAGAAAATGATGAAGAAATCCTAGCTTTACCGCTTTCTGAAGAAGAGCAGGAATCTTTCGCTACAAGGAGTGGAAATGAATATCGTTTTAATTACCCAAGCGCATTTGAGCAATTAGCTGAGCAGGGGGTAGTAAAAGCTGCACCTTCTAAAACCTTGACAGAGCTGAGGGTAGTTACAACTCCGCCAGTGGCGACCGAAAAATCTCAAAAGGCTGCTAAACAAAAGGAGAAAGAACTCCAACATAAGGAAGTTTAAGTTCCGAAGCAGTCTCATTTCAATCGACCGATTGGAAGAGATAAACCGAAAAGTTCGGGCGCTCCATACCATTTCGACGTCATGCCTCAGTTAGCCAATATCCCAACAAGGATCACACTGTACGAATTACTACACCTTTCAAAAGATACCAAGGAAGCTTTGCAAGAAGTTTTGGCTGATTCCGAGGTATTTCTTACTCAGATTAAGCCAGCCCCTGAAAAACCAGAATCATCAGTTCAACACTGTAACCTGGCAGCCACAAAATTTCCTTGCATTTCTTTTACCAAAGAGGATATGCAAGTAAAGAACTCGAAGCATGATAGGCCTTTATACTTCACCGGATATATTGGCTCAAGCCTTGTCAACCGGATCCAAGTTGACCCGGGTTCCGCTGTCAGTATCATGCCACTTCGGTTGATGTACCACCTTGGGATTCCCGCCAAAAAATTAGCCTCCACGGGAGCCGTTATCTACGGATTCAACACCAGTGGATCTAGACCATTGGGAAAAATCCGAGTAAAGTGTCAACTTGGAGACTTGAAGTCAGAAGTCACTTGTTATGTGATTGATGCAAAGACTTCTTATAACCTACTATTGGGTCGCCCTTGGATCCACAGTAATGTTATAGTTTCCTCTACTCTTCATCAATGTTTGAAATATGTTGACATTAACAACAAAGTCAAGACGATGGTCGAGGATAAGCAACCATTTAAGGGGTTAGAAAATTACTTTACTGACTCTCTTCTTTATGGTACCGAATCCAATACTGAACCATCAGCCCACGATACAGACAACGAAGAAGAAGCTGATACTGAAGCAAGATTACGGGCTCGATTATAGTGAAGGTCTTGTATTAAACGACATTGAACCTCTTGTAATCGATCTTGATGATGGCGAATCGTCAGATAAAAGTTATAACTAGCAACTTACCGATGAAATAATAAATGATGATTTAGAGTACTCGCGTTGTCTTGATAATATAATGTAAAAATTATATGATAGCCCTGACCTACACATGCCACTTTGTTCGTTTTGTACGATGACGAAATACATCCAAGATTCATTCGGAATGACTATAATCCTACCTACGAAGACAGGGGGTGAAAAAGAAATAATCTTTGGAAAAGGGGAGTTATCCCCAACCCCCGATCTCTTCCTGGACACCAATTCAGAGGATGAAGGGCCCGGGCGGCATTTCTCTAGGTATAGTTCACAAGCAAGCGACTACATGAGGAAGCAAGGATATGACCTCATGCTCGGTGAAGGTCTTCGTTTTGGTCAAGGTGCCAGGGTTCCACCCCGTCCTACCTATGTACCTAAAGGAAGACCCGATAATTACTACAGCCATAGGAGGGGTATGGGTTTTGTTTCGTCATCTGATGACAAATATTGCTGGCAAATCATCAACCAGCTAACAAATAAAAATGGGTATTCGTCCGATTCTTCAAGTTAGGATTCTGACACTAGCATCGGAGAAATGTTCAAAGGGTTAATGTCGAACATGACCACAGTCGATTCTTCTACTACCGAAGAAGATGATCAATTGCCCACTTGGAGAGACCCCTGGATACATTACATGAATGTTCAATATGATGATCGATTCAAACAAAGGGAACCTGTTATTGAGGATAGAGTAGTCCAGATTAATATATGTGACGAAGTCAATCTGAAACCTATATTTATTAGCGACAATCTTCCGTCGGATGAGAAAGAAGAATTAATCGCCCTATTAGAGAATACATCGAAGTTTTCACTTGGAATTACGAAGATATGCCGGGACTTGACCCAAATGTGGTAATGCACATCCTTAAGATTAAACCGGATGTCAAACCCGTCACAACAACAAAGATGGTTTCGTCCGCAAATTATGAAGGCGATAGAAGCTGAAGTCAAGAAATTAATTGATTCGAGCTTTGTTAGAGAAGAACAATATCCTGACTGGTTGGCCAATATCATTCCAGTCCTTAAAGAACGAAAAAATCAGAATCTGTATTGACTTCAGAGATCTGAATACTGCCTGTCCTAAGGACGACTTCTCTCTACCAATTACAAACGTCATCATTAACAACACATGCGGGTTCGAGAGAATGTCATTTATGGATGGATTTTCGGGTATAATCAAATCAAAATGCACCCAGAGGATGAAAAGCATACTGCATTCAGAATACCCCTTGGTGTCTTCTGTTATACTGTTATGCCTTTTGGTTTGAAGAATGTCGGCGCCACATACTAACGAGCAATAACGAAGATCTTTTAGGAACACCTTCGGAAAACCGTTGAATGCTATGTTAATGATCTGGTTGTTAAAAGCCATGATAAGAGCAACCTCATTAACGATCTGAAGACGATGTTCGATCTTATGAGGAGTCATCAGTTAAAGATGAACCCTACTAAATCCTTCCTTGGTATGTCCAGCGGTAAATTTCTTGGATTCGTCGTTACTACAAAAGGTATTCACATCAATCCTGATAAGGTGAAAGCGATACATGAATTGCAATCCCCGAGAAATCTTAAAGAACTCAGAGGGCTACAAGGTCGATTGGCGTATATTCGTCGGTTCATATCAAACCTTTCGGGAAAATGTCAGCCGTTCTCTAAACTTATAAAGAAAGGCGTGTCATTCATTTGGGATGAAGCCTGTCAAAAAGTATTCGAGGATATCAAAACATATCTAGCAAATATGCCCATTCTCGTTGGACTGAAATCGGGCAGACCATTTTTGATTTATGTCAAATCGACGAGCCATTCGTTAAGTGCATTACTTGCACATGATGACGTAGCGGTCACGAGCAAGCGGTGTATTATCTGAGCCGTACGTTAGTAGGTGCCGAATCTCGATACCCGATGATCGAGAAAGAATGCCTTGCTTTAGTGTTCGTGATTCAGAAAATACGACATTATTTAGTTGGGCAAACAATTTATGTCATCTCCAATGTGAACCCAATTCGAGTGTTCATGACCCAACCGACCTTTATGAATTGACATTTAGCCAGGTGGGCCTTACTCTTATCCCAGTATAATTTGTATTTTAAATAGCAAAAATCAGTTAATGGACAAGCTATTTGTGACTTTTTGGCAGTAAACTCTACAAAAGATACAGCCAAATTGTACGATGATCTGCCAGATAAAACTCACGAAGTTAACACCATATCAAATCAATAAGTGTAGCAATTATACTTTGATGGAGCTTCCCGAGTAACTAACATAGCGAGCACTCCCGGATGTTCTAAAATTTCCTCAGAAGTGGGGGTCGTTTTAGTTTCCCCGAAAAAACACGTATTGCCCAGAGCATACTCGTTGACCGAATCATGATCTAATAATATGGCTGAGTACAATGCATTGATAATTGGATTTAATTTATCTAAAGAGCTGGGGTCGAATACCTTGAAGATTTTGGTGATTCTTAACTAGTAGTCAATCTGATACGAGGAGAGTACGAGGTCAGAAATCAAGATATGATTCCATACCACCAGGCAACCATTGAGATGGCAAGCTCGTTTGAAGAATTTTTCATCGAATATATTCCACGTCTCCAAAACGCATATGCAGATGCATTAGTGGCATTGTCGGTATCTCTGGCACAGCCTCCCGAGACAGAATAATTAATTACAGTGAGAACTCACTAGCTTATTATGCTAATCTACACTTCGATTGTCAAAGAAGCACACTTAACGAGAGTTGTACCCAAAGCTCGAGATTAGCATTTCCCTATCATCGATTATGTTCTACATGGTATTTTACCTGAAGATGTAAAAGAAAAGGATTTGGTTCGACGAAGAGCACCTAGATTTTACTACAATGCTATGGCACAAATATTGTATCGACGTTCGTATGATGGTCTATTACTCTGTCGTCTATCTAGTAGAGAGGCGGAAGAGGCACTCAAAGAAGCGCACGATGGAACATGTGGTGTACATCAACCCGGTCCAAAACTCTGTGACCGACTTAGGAGAATAAGATATTACTGGCCAACCATGGTAAAGGAGGAAGTTGACTACGCTCGATGGTGTCATGCGTATTAAGTACATTCAAATTATATGCACCAGCCTCCGGAGCATTTGCACCCATCTGTGACATCATGGCCATTCGAAATATGGGGAATGGACATTATAGGTCCTATTTTCCCGCCTTAAGTCAAAGGTGACCGTTTCATTCTGGTGATCACCGATTACTTCTCAAAATAGACCGAAGCAGTCCCGCTAAGAAGTAAAGACAAGTGATATTGTCAAATTCATTAAACACCATATCATACATCGATATGGTGTCCCGAGATGAATAGTACATGACAATGGCCCTCAATTCGTCTGCAACGCATTCATCAAATTCTACAGTAAATTCAGAATTCAGGATGTCTCGTCGACTGCATATAATCCCACAGTTAATGGATTAGCTGAAGCTTTCAATAAGACAATTATTAAGATTTTGGCAAAACTTGTAAAAGTCAATAAGCGAGACTGAGACGACAAACTTGGTGAAGCTCTTTGGGCTTATCATACTACTGTCCGTATGCCAACTGGAGTAACCCTATATTCTTTAATATATAGATGTGAAGTTGTCCTTCCTTTAGAAATATAAATTCCCTCTCCCCGCATCGCTCTCGTAACGGAAATGATGACGGAAGAACAACATCAAAAATGTCTCGAGGAGTTAGAGATGTTGGATGAGAAGCGCTTGGAAGCTCAGCAACAAATCGAGTTTTATCAGGCTAGAATTTCTCGGGCTTTTGATAAAAGAGTCTGACAACGAAGCTTCAAGGAAGGAGACCTAGTTCTTACCATTCGGAGACCCATGATTCTCAATTCCAAGAAGAAATAAAAATTCCAACCAAAATGAGAAGGACCATTTATAATAGAAACAGTCTATTCAAACGGTGCATATCGCCTGATCACCCAAGATAGCAACAAACTTATGATGTTAATAAATAGGAAATTCCTAAAAAAGTACTACCCTTAGTACCTTCAGGATAACCTATTTAAATGGGAAGTTCTTAAATAATAATGTATAGGGTATTTTTAGGATAACCCGAGATTAGTTGATTGTTCTAGATGGAAAATGATCATTTGAATAATTCATTCTTAATTGTTATAAAAACAATTAAGACTCTTTCACTGTGGTTATCTAATTATTTCCAAAATGATTAAGAACCTCCCGTTGTGACTTTCTAAATATTTTGTGAGATGAGATTCAACGACAAAAGATAGTCGATCTTTCCTCACTAAACCCCCACGATGCAGTTACGGAGCAATCTATGACTCACAACCCTGCAACATAAAATCACTCACCGATCAAATTAATGGACGGTGGGTCCACCAAAATCATTCATGGATTGAAATCCTTCAAACTCCTACTATATCTAGTCTTTAACATTCCCACTGTTGAAGTTATGATATAATATTCAAAAAAAAATTCAAGTTAGTGAGCCACAACAATCAGTAAATCCTTTTATGCCAAGTTCTTGTTACTTGACATCGAAAACACACATCGAGTGATGTGAACAAGTCAACATTCTTACTGTTATGTGTACCCCATTCCTATTTCTTATTTGGCCAAACCTTCTTACATTTAGGATCAAAACCAAAATCCCTTCTCGATTCCTTTCATGAATAAGAGGTTCACTTTCAAAACTAAAATTCCTTTTCGACAAATGAGAAGGCCTCAATTTCTTTTGAACAATTAAGCCTATTAAAGGTAAAATTATCTCAACTCCCACTTGGTTAAACCTTACTACAGTTAGGACCAGAACCAAAATCTCTTCTTGATTCCTTCCATGAACGAGAAGTCCACAAATTAAATAACCAAACCTTTAAATAGTTAGGGTTATCTTAATCTTTGTGATTCTCGGAGTGGAAATCCCACTCTTAGTTTCACCTCTTAGATTCTTGAAGTTAAACTCTTAGTTTGAGTTTTTTTTGTACCAGGAGATAGAATATAAAATTTTTCCTCTCCGATTTTGGGTTCATCTCTACCAACAAAAAAGAGACCAGGAGATAGAATATAAAATTCTTTCTCTCCGATTTTGAGTTCATCTCTACCAATAAAAAAAGAGACCAGAAGATAGAATATAAAATTCTCTCTCTCTGACTTTAGGTTTATTTTTCTACTAAGAAAATATAACCTACTTACATTTCATAATCCATGTCGTTCACGCATGGGGGACGTTATCTCGATCGCTTATTAGAGATAAGCCTATATCTAACACATGTAGCCTACATATTCAACATTATAGTTCAGAGACTAAGAGAGTTTAATTCCTTTAGCATAATGATAATCACATTTTATTGTAGTTTTATACCCTTATTATCTATTTTATATGAATAAACATGCCACTAATAATTGTTTTTATCTTTAAATGCAGGTTAATAAAGAATAAATCTTAAACTCTCATCTCTCAACAAAAACCCATTGATTAAATAAAGAAATGAAGCAAAGAAGCCCATTGGAAAATTAATTATCAAATTATCCAAAAGCCCAAGCTAAGAAGAAGAATTAAAGCCCAAGAAATACCAAAGCCCAAACAAATGCATGAAGAAATCAAGAAATTGTCCAAGGCCCAAGCCCAAGAGCAAACCCAAGAGGAATCTGCGGACAACAACCAGGGACAACTTGACATCGAGGCCAGCATCGATGCCCGTATCGATGCCAGCATCGATGCCAGTATCGATGCCAGCATCGATACCCCTATCAATGCTGGTATCGATACCTCCATCATTCTGTTACAGATCTATGGCTAAAATTTGTTTGTTTTGGATAAGATTTCTATCCAAGGGCTCTCATTGACTGATGTTTACTATAAATAGGGGTAGAAAGTGAGGGGTTAGAGGTGTGAAAAATTTTATAACTCCATTTGGAGAGGAAGGTAACTATTAATTGAGAAGGCCATCCAAATTTATAACTTTTGTTACAATTAATAAAAAAAATTTTCTCCACTTCAAATCTTCTTCTCGTTGTTGAATGATGATGATGGAGATAAAAAAAAGTTTGAAGGTTTGCTTTTCTTTTATTTTTCTCTTTTATTTTTTTTAGTAATTTCTTTATTATTGCTTATTAGTTAGATTTACATTCATGCTTGTAGTGTAGATTTATTTTCTTATCTTTTTATTTCTTTTTACACTTTAATTTGTAGAGTAGATTTATTTTCTTGCATTTAATTTTTGTAATTTATTTTGTAGTTTAGATTTTAATTCTTTATAATTAGATTTATTTCTTGTTCATAGTTTAGATTTTTCTTTTATTTTTATAATTAGTTATTTTTTTCTTGCTTTTATTTTTTAAGATGTGAAATTAATTCTTGTAGGAATCTTAGAATTATATTAAACTAGTCGTCTACTTTCCGTTATATTGTATGAATTATTCTCTTTCACTTAAAATATTCATGTTTAGGATAATCAACTAGAAAACTAATTGGTAGAAAAATAATTTGATAATTTATACTTATCTTAAATGATTTGATTGGTTATGCTTATGAATTCAAGGATAACTATCTTGTTGTTATTATTATCATGAATAGTAATTTTGACTTAGATGATAATTTGATAGGTTATACTTTCCTTAAATGGTTTAATAGTCTATGCTTAATAAATCTAAGTTGAAATATGATAAAAAGAGAATAGTTTGTATTTTGTAATTGAGATTAGCTAGTGGATTAAATTCTAGATTTCTCATATCTTAATTGAATCCTCCATCTTGACTTTCTTGAATTTTCTTTTCAATCTTGATTTTATTTCTTGATTTTATTTATTCTTCTTTCTTGCCTTGTGATTTCATTTATTCTTTCATTCTTTCTTCTCTCCTCTAAAATTCAATTTATTGTCTCTTGCATATATTCACAACAATCACTCATCACAATCACATTTATTCTTTAATCCTATTTTTGTCACGTACAAAACATAAGAATCAATTCTAATAATCTCTTAAAATCACCTTCCTCGTGGGATCGATATTTTTATACTATAACTTGATCAATTGTGCACTTGCAATTTTGGTACATAATTATGATGCATCAAGTTTTTGGCGCCATTGCCGGGGAATGTGGTAAAATAGGATTTTATTATTTTGGTTCTTTAACTTGTGTGTTTTCTTGTGAAGGAACTGCTTGGACCTTGAAAATCTTAGATTGAAGATCAAGAACTTGGAGAATTGCTTTCGGGTAAGTCTTCTTTCTAGCGTTTTCAATTCCACCCTTTTTAGTTAGCTTCATAATTAGAGATAATTAGGATTTATAAAAAAATAATTTTATTTTTGTTGACCATAATAAAATTCACCTTTTACTTGGACATTAACTAACAAGATAATAAATTCAAACAAGAGCTCTCTTCTCACATTCGATTGTTGTTGACCATAATTAAAAAAAAATTCTCATCCTTTTTAGTCGCTTTTAATTTCTAGGGATGTATTTCATATAGTCAGTAGGAATTCACCAAAGTGATTGTAGCACTTGATTTGGTACATACTTAAAATATCCTTAAGGGCAAAACCCTTAATCAAGATAAGGTAAGAGATTTCATTATCCTTTTCTTAGCCCACAAATTACTAATTCCTCACTTCACAAACCCAAGCCTTCTAAAACTCATTAGACGTTGGCCCCTAAGAACTCGAGCTCAATAAGGAACAAGAAATCCTTAAGTGAACCGGTTTAAGTTTTCTCAGATTAGTTGGTGTCTAAGGCAAGGTTTAGGGGTTGCGTAAAGTACTCTGTAAGGAACGAGGTACTTAATTGATCACTGATCACCCTTTAGTACTATCCTTACCTGGCTAACTACCTGGGTAAAACTTTAATCTTTTCATTGTAGGAGTTTTTGGTTAGGAGCTGGTCTAGTTGAGTTAGGCTAAACCCTAGAATTAGAATGATTAAAAAGTGATTGCTTTGATTTGTTTTAGTTAGGATTTTTCTTTATCTTTTTCTTCTAAAAAAACTAATTTTCTTTATTTCCTTAAAAAAAGTTGTTTTGGTATATGCAAACTTGGGTTAGGGATAATTCTCATCGTTTAATCCGTGTTGAACCAATCCAAGAAATGACAAATCAACCCGTTCTCCAGGATATGTGTTACCCCACCAGAAATACAATTCCATCTTGCATAAGGCTCCCCAAAGTAAATGGAGCAAATTTTGAGCTTAGACCGTATTACATAAACATGCTTCCCAAATTCCTTGGAAATGAAACATAAGATGCATATATTTTTATTTTGGAATTTGAGGAATTGTGTATTATGATTAAAATGAGAGAATTAACCGAAGATGCGATTAAGCTTAGATTTATTCCATTTGCTCTTAAGGATAAAGCTAAAAAATGGCTGTACAGCTTACCGACAAATTCCATCTCAACTTGGGATGAATTTATCACCGTTTTTCTTAAGAAATTTTCCCTATTCACAAAATGGTAAAGCTAAGGAACAACATTCAAAACTTTAAAATTATCCCGGGAGAGCCATTCTGGAAATATTTTGACCGATTCAAAGATCTTTTAATCCAATGTATTTATCATGGTCTAGAGAAATGGCGATTAAGCCAAGTCATATATGAAGGATTGGACTATTCTTCAAAAACATCTTTAGAATCAATGTGTCAAAGAGATTTTATGAGGAAAAACGCAGATGAAGCTTGGGAATTCCTAGAAAGTCTATCCCAGAAAACAATGTAGTAGGAACACTATGATGACAGGGTTTCATCAGTTCCCCAATCTAAGTCTAGTGGTCTTTCCCTGGAGTCAAACATTGCTTCTGAAGCAAAGATGGCAACAATTCTGCGGAGGTTAGAAGCCTTAGAAGTTAAGGAATGAGCTCCAGCTTAAATCAATCATGTTTCTGCCCCGGGATGTAATAACTGTCAGTCTTCTACCCACGTTTCAGAGGAATACCCTCTTCTAGGAAATAACCATGCATTAGAACAGATAAACGCTGCATTCTAGCGTCCTAAAAATGATCCATTTCTCCAACCTACAATTTAGGTTGGAGAAATCATCCCAACTTTTCTTGGAACCAAGGAAATTCTCTCGGAAATCAAAACTTTATTCCCGCGTCGAACCCACAATTTCCTAGGGGAAATACACTTCCATTCAACGCACCAAACAATTTTCAACAAGCTAACCTAGTTTTTCCAACCCAACATCCTCATCCTCACCAGCCTACAAATCCTTCAAATTCTGATCATGACAAACGTTTAAGTGTCTTAGAAAAGGGTTTAGAAGCTATGATCAAAGCTTCTACACAAACTACCAACATGTTGACCCAGTCATCCATCACTCTTAATTCCTTCATGCAAACCACCGGCCAAGTGCTTAACTCGAACACTCAAGCCATAGCCCAGTTAGAAACCCAACTTAGACAACTAGCCACTGCCGTGAGTGAGAGAGAGAAAGGAAAATTCCCAAGTCAACCTGTTACAAACCCTAAAGACAATGGATCCAGTTCAAACCATCCAGCTCATGTGAATGCAATTCACACACTGCGATCAGGAAAACAAATAGACAACCAAGTTAGAATGCCACCAGATCAAACCCCTTCTCCCATCCAACACACTCCTTCCGATGAAGCAATTCCTTCCGATGACCAAAATACTGAACATGAGATTAAGCCTGATCTAGTTAGGTATAGGCCCGCCACCCTCTTTCCAGATAGACTCAAACCTAGGAAAAAATCCCCGCATGTTGAGAAAATCCTAGAAACGTTTAAACAGGTCAAGATCAACATCCCTCTCCTAGATGCAATCGAACAAATCCCTTCTTATGCAAAGTTCTTGAAGGACTTATGCACTAAGAAAAGAACCACCAATGTCCTCAAGAAAGTCTGCAAAGTTCTTGAAGGACTTATGCACTAAGAAAAGAACCACCAATGTCCTCAAGAAAGTCTTCTTAGCTTCCAACCTCAGTAAAATTTTTTCAAAACCCATGCCATTAAAATACAAGGATCCTGGTTGTCCTACAATTCCATGTGTCATTGGTAACACTCACATTGATAAGACACTTCTAGACTTGGGAGCCAGCGTCAACCTCCTTTCTTATTCAGTCTATCAATAGCTAGATGTAGGAGAACTTAAACCGACAAGATGCACTCTGCAATTAGCTGATAGATCTGTAAAAATTCCCAAAGGAGAGGTAGAGGATGTTCCAATCAAAATTGGAGAGTTCATTTTCCCTGTTGATTTTATTATCTTGGAAACACAACACGTTTCTAATCTCAAAAGTCAAATCCCCGTCATTCTAGGAAGATCTTTCTTAGCCACCTCAAATGCTTTGATCAATTGTAGAACTGGTCAAATGAAACTATCGTTTGGGAATATGACTGTTGACCTTAATATTTTCAACCTAGGAAGGCAGCCTAGTGATCCATCTGATCAACCCATGGAAGTGAATTTCATTCAGGGAATATTAAGTTAGCAACCAGAGGGAGAGTGTGAGTCAGATTCAAGTGCATCTGACTTAATGATTCACGAATTTTCTGATGACGAACTAGAGTTAGATCTGCTGGTCAATCATGTTTCTGCTGTTGGCTGGCAACAAGAACCTTTAGAGATAGAACCTCGAGTCTAGCTTCACCAATATGTGGAGGAACCCCCTAAGTTAGAGCGCAAACCTCTACCTGAAAATCTAGAGTATGCCTACTTAGGGGAGAACGAGTCTTTACCAGTCATTATTTCTTCTGACTTAACTACCAGTCAAAAGGAAGCTCTCTTAGATGTTTTAAGAGAGAATAGGGAAGCCATTGGATGGACCATGGCTGATATCAAAGGGATTAGTCCAACCATTATTCAACACCGAATCCATTTGATAGATGATGCCAAACCTACTAGAGATCCTCAACATCGGTTAAACCCAGTAATGAAAAAAGCTGTTAGAAAAGACATACTAAAATGTCTCGATCATAGGATCATTTATCCCATTTCTGATAGTTCATGGGTGAGTCCGGTCCAAGTTGTTCCAAAGAAATCTGGGATCACCGTGATCCAAAATGAGGCTAATGAGCTGATCCCACTCAGATCCAAACTGGATGGCGAGTTTGCATTGACTATCAAAAACTCAACTTAGCCACTCAGAAAGATCACTTTCCTCTTCCATTCATTGACCAAATGTTAGAGCATTTAGCAGGATATGAGTTCTATTATTTCCTGGATGGATATTCAGGTTACAATCAAATCCCTATCGCTCTCGAAAATTAGGAGAAAACCACCTTTACTTTCTCGTATGGAACATTCGCATACCGACGCATGCCTTTTGGCCTATGCAATGCACCGGCCACATTCCAACGTTCCGACGCATGCCTTTTGGCCTATGCAATGCACCGGCCACATTCCAACGTTGCATGATCAGTATTTTTTCCGACATGGTAGAGCGATTTCTCAAAATTTTCATGGACGACTTTTCTATTTTTGGTGACACATTCTCCCATTGTTTGCATCATCTTAAACTGGTCCTAGAACGATGTAGGTAGAAAAATCTGACATCTTTGACTGTTTTGGGAGGAAGGAGAATGTAAATGAGATCTACCTAGCTTTGTCCACTTTGATTCCCCTATTGGAAACTACATGTCCTAAGACAATGCTTGTTTGACCATGAAATAACATTTCTCCTAATTAAGAGTCAGATTTTTATTGTGTGAACTTCATTCACATGAGCTGGATGGTTTGAACTGGATCCATTGTCTTTAGGGTTTGTAACTGGTTGACTTGGGAATTTTCCTTTCTCTCTCTCACTCACGGCAGTGGCTAGTTGCCCAAGTTGGGTTTCTAACCGGGCTATGGCTTGAGTGTTCGAGTTGAGCACTTAGCCGGTGGTTTGCATGAAGGAATTTAGAATGGTGGATGACTGGGTCAACATGTTGGTAGTTTGTATAGAAGCTTTGATCATAGCTTCTAAACCCTTTTCTAAGACACTTAAATGTTTGTCATGATCAGAATTTGAAGGATTTGTAGGTTGGTGAGGATGAGGATGTTGGGTTGGAAAAACTGGGTTAGCTTATTGAAAATTGTTTGGTGCGTTGAATGGAAGTGTATTTCCCCTAGGGAATTGTGGGTTCAATGCGGGAATGAAGTTTTGATTTTCAAGAGAATTTCCTTGATCCCAAGCAAAGTTGGGATGATTTCTCCAACCTGGATTATAGGTTGGAGAAAATGGATCATTCTAGGACGCTGGAATGCAGCGTTCATCTGTTCTAATACATGGTTGTTTCCTAGAAAAGGGTATTCCTCTGAAACGTGGGTAGAAGACTAATAATTATGATATCCCGGGGCAGAAACATGTTTGATTTGAGCTGAAGCTCGTTTCTTAACTTCTAAGGCTTCTAACCTCCGCAGAATTGTTACCATCTTTACTTTAGAAGCAATGTTTGACTCCAGGGAAAGACCACTAGACTTAGATTGGGGAACTGATGAAACCCTATCATCACAGTGTTCCCACTACATTGTTTTCTCGGATACACTTTCTCGGAATTCCCAAGCTTTATTTGCATTTTTCCTCATAAAATCTCCCTGACACATCGATTCTAAAAATGTTTTTGAAGAATAGTCTAATCCTTCATATATGACTTGGCACAATCGCCATTTTTCTAGACCATGATGAGGACATTGGATTAAAAGATCTTTGAATCAGTCAAAATATTTCCAAAATGGCTCTCCCGGGATAATTTTAAAGTTTTGAATGTTTTTCCTTAGCTTTACCGTTTTGTGAATAGGGAAAATTTTCTTAAGAAAAATGGTGACAAATTCATCCTAAGTTGAGATGGAATTTGTCGGTAAGCTGTACAACCATTTTTTAGTTTTATCCTTAAGAGCAAATGGAATAAATCTAAGCTTAATCGCATCTTCAGTTAATTCTCTTATTTTAATCATAATACACACTTCCTCAAATTCCTAAATAAAAATATATGCATCTTTTGTTTCATTTCCAATGAATTTGGGAAGCATGTTTATGTAATACGGTCTAAGCTTGAAATTTGCTCCATTTACTTCAGGGAGCCTTATGCAAGATGGTATTGCATTTCTGGTGGGATAACATATATCCTGGAGAACGGGTTGATTTAACATTTTTTGGATTGGTTCAACACGGATTAAATGATGAGAATTATCCCTAACCCAAGTTTACATACACCAAAACAACTTTTTTTTAAGGAAAGAAAAAAAATTGGTTTTTTTAGAAGAAAAAGATAAAGAAAAATCCTAACTAAAACAAATCAAAGCAATCACTTTTCAATCATTCTAATTCTAGGGTTTAGCCTAACTCAACTAGACCAGCTCCTAACCAAAAACTCCTACAGTGAAAAGATTAAAGTTTTACCCAGATAGTTAGCCAGGTAAGGATAGTACTCCTACAGTGAAAAGATTAAAGTTTTACCCAGATAGTTAGCCAGGTAAGGATAGTACTAGAGGATGATCAGTGATCAATTAAGTACCTCATTTCTTGCGGAGCGCTTTACGCAACCCCTAAACCTGGTCTTAGACACCAACTAATCTGAGAAAACTTAAACCGGCTCACTTAAGGATTTCTTGTTCCTTATTGAGCTTGAGTTCTTAGGGGCCAACGTCTAATAAGTTTTAGAAGGCTTGGGTTTGTGAAATGATGAATTAGTGATTTGTGGGCTAAGGAAAGGGTGATGAAATCCCTTACCATATCTTGATTAGGGGTTTTGCCCTTAAGAATGTTTTAAGTATGTGCCAAATCAAGTGCTATAATCACTTTGGTGAATTCCTACTAACTATATGAAATGCATCCCTAGAAATTAAAAGCGACTCAAAAGGATGAGAATATTTTTAATTATGGTCAACAACAATCGAATGTGAGAAGAAAGCTCTTGTTTGAATTTATTATCTTATTAGTTAATGTCCAAGTGAAAGTTGAATTTTATTAAGGTCAACAAAAATAAAATCTTTTTTTTAATTTTTTTTCTTTGCAAGAGGACTAGTAAAAGTTTAGGTGTGGGTGTATTTGATAATCACATTTTATTGTAATTTTATACCCTCATTATCTATTTTATATAAATAAATATGCTACTAATAATTGTTTTTATCTTTAAATGCAGGTTAATGAAGAATAAATCTCAAACTCTCATCTCTTAATAAAAACCCATTGATTAAATGAAGAAATAAAACAAAGAAGCCCATTAGAAAATCAATTTCCAAATTATCCAAAAGCCCAAGCTAAGAAGAAGAATTAAAGCCTAAGAAATGCCAAAGCACAAACAAATGCATGAAGAAATCAAGAAATTGTCCAAGGCCCAAGCCCAAGAGCAAACCCAAGAGGAATCTACGAACAACAACCAGGGACAACTTGACATCGATGCCAGCATCGATGGGGGCATCGATGCCAGCATCAGTGGGGGCATCGATGCCCGTATCGATGCTGGTATCGATACCTCCGTCATTCTTTACAGATCTATGGCTGAAATTTTCTTGTTTTGGATAAGATTTCAATCCAATGTCTCTCATTCACTGATGTTTACTATAAATAGGGGTATAGAGTGAGGGGTTAGAGGTATAAAAAATTTTGTAACTCCATTTGGAGAGGAAGGTAACTCTTAATTGAGAAGGCCATCCAAATTTGTAACTTTTGTTACAATTAATAAAAAAAAATTTCTCCACTTCAAATCTTCTTCTCTTTGTTGGATGATGATGATGGAGATGAGGAAAAGTTTAAAGGTTTGCTTTTCTTTTATTTTTCTCTTTTATTTCTTTTTAGTAATTCCTTTATTATTGCTTATTTGTTAGATTTACATATATGCTTGTAGTGTAGATTTATTTTCTTATCTTTTTATTTCTTTTTGCACTTTAATTATTAGAGTAGATTTATTTTCTTGTATTTAATTTTTACAATTTATTTTAGAGTTTAGATTTTAATTCTTTGTAATTAGATTTATTTCTTGTTCATAGTTTAGATTTTTCTTTTCTTTTTGTAATTGGTTATTTTTCTTCTTGCTTTTATTTCTTAAGATGTGAAATTAATTCTTGTAGGAATCTTAGAATTGTATGAAACTAGTCTAATTTCCGTTATATTGTATGAATTATTTTCTTTCACTTAAAATATTCATATTTAGGATAATCAACTAGAAAACTAATTGGTAGAAGAAGAATTTGATAATCTATACTTATCTTAAATGGTTTGATAGGTTATGCTTATGAATTCTAGGATTACTATCTTGTTGTTATTCTTATTGTGAATAGTAATTTTGACTTAGATGATAATTTAATAGGTTATACTTTTCTTAAATGGTTTGATAGTCTATGCTTAATAAATCTAAGTTAAAATATGATAAAAAGAGAATAGTTTGTATTTTGTAATAGAGATTAGCTAGTGGATTAAATTCTATATTTCTTATATCTTAATTGAATCCTCCATCTTGATTTTCTTGAATTTTCTTTTCATTCTTGATTTTATTTCTTGATTTTATTCATTCTTCTTTCTTGCCTTGTGATTTCATTTATTCTTTGATTATTTCTTCTCTCCTCTAAAATTTAATTTATTGTCTCTTGCATATATTCACAACAATCACTCATCACAATCATATTTATTCTTTAATCCTATTTTTGTCACGTACAAAACATAAGAACCAATTCTAATAATCTCTTAAAATCACCTTCCTCGTGGGATCGATATTTTTATACTATAACTTGATCAATTATGCACTTACAATTTTGGTACAAAATTATGACGCATCACATAATGTGATATGTGAAATGGATTTAGATAATTCACATACTAGCCTGACTCAAATAGTGGTCGATAAAGGCACATCAAATCCGTTGATGACTGAGGATTCGCTAAAAATCTTATAAGAATTATGGTTATTTATTCTAAACACGAATGAGTAATTATAATAAAGTTTCAATAAGCAAAAAGAGTTTACGTTATTCATGAGAAACATTCAGACAAAATAAAAAGGTTCAAGAAATAAAGTGTTCTCAATCTAAACTAACTTATAATGACGAATTTGTTCTTCAAGGTTCAAAAGTTTTGCCTTATAAGCTTGTTCAAACTCAGCTACCAGATTAGCTTTGAAGGCCTCTTCATCGGTACTTTGAAGCTTGGCGGCCTCCTGTTTCTTGTCAGCAAGTATTTTGTCTTGAATCTCCAGTTGTTGAAATATGTTCGCTTCGACTTGTTTTACTTCTGCCAAATCAAATTCTAAAATCTCCTGAGTATCCTCAGCCTTCGCCAGTTGTTCCTTCAAGCGGGCTATTTCGGCTCGACCTGACTTTAAATCCCGATGCAGGTTGATCTTAGTTTGTGTTTTCTTGGCGAGGTTCATCCTGATCTGGTGAATACGAGCTTTTAACTTTTGAAGCTCAGACTCGGCTGCTTTTTGAGAATCGCATCACGCCTGTAACCTCGAATCCATTTGAGAAACGATATAGGAGGGTGTGCCCCTAATGTAGAGATCCTTGAAAAGTTCAGCATGTTGCTTGAGGTCGGCCAAATAGGCGTCGATCGAATCAGTCAATTCATTATATCATTCTTCTCTGATCCCTTATGTATAGCGATCAAGATATCTCTTAAAGTTCTCAAAAGTTGATCCTTTGAGGAGAATTCGATCGACCATAGCGTTCAAAAAGGAAATGAAGCCTTGAAGATCGGAGCAAATGACGGCTTTATCTGGGTCTTCGTCTGCTAATAATGCTTGGATAGAATCATTCAATGTTGAAGAAGGAGCTCCAATGAGAACAAATAAAGTAAGCATAAAATATATATGTTCGTACATAGCAACAAACAGAACAGAAGATTCCACGAATTGGTTACCTTGGCTTGTCGATACTGGGGTAGGCTCTACAACAATCGAAGCTTGTTCAGGAATAATACTTGTTGGTAGACCCGCTATATCAAATGGTTGTTCAATTGAAACCTCAGAGCGTGAGTCAAACTACAAAAAATATTAAAGATAGGACATATAAGGTTGAGTGGAAGTTGGGTTAATTTGCTCTTTTGTAGTTGCCTTCAACACTTCAACTTCATGAGCAAGTGGAGATGGATCAGAAATAACAGCACGCTCGGCTTCAACAATATCAGAAGTTGGAAGAGCAATAGTTGACAGTTCGATTTTAGCCGGAGGACCTGTCAAAAGTGGGAAACCAAAGCCTTCAGGTTGATCGGATACACCAATGATAGTAGATGCATCAACTTCAATAGTTAGTCCTACAATTAAAGTTCTTATTTAATTATTAAAATAAGAAGGACAAAAAGTCAATTGAAGGTCTAAGTTCGGAAGTACATACCCTCTGATGGACCTACTTCAGTTGAACCAATTTTAGTAGTTGGTCCTGTAGTTGCATTCGGGGTTTTGTCTGACAGCAGATCAGAAATATGTTGATGGTCATCCTTGGAGAAATCGAGATTGAAATTATGTTTGTTAAAGCCTTCGATCTCCACTTCATGAATAATTTCCTGCTCTCCTGGCTTATTTACGAGAATATCTACAGTATAGAAAGACTCATCAGTACGTACGTAAGGGTATGAATGAACCAAATTGAATAAAACTAAAGTTACCTCTAACGACAGTTGTAGGATCAGCAACGCTACTACTCGCACCTACCTCATTTAGTTTAACTAAAAGAAGATAAATGGCACATGTTAGCAGAAGAGGTACATGTTTCGATTCACTTATTTCTTGGAATTGCCCTCCAAATGACAGAAGGAACAACGATGGCACATGTACCTCTTCTGCTAACATGACAGAAGGAACAACGATGGCACATGTTGGTGAGATCGATGTAGTGACAGAAGGAACAACGATGGCTACACCGACGGGCTCATCACTCATCACTTTATGCACTTGTTGAATGAAGCTTGGCTCAACGTCCATTAAACCAGGGAAGGAGGGTTCAACCATAATTTCTCCTTCTTCTTGACCCTCTATAAAAAGAAGGAAATAAAATTTTGTATTTGAAAATAAAACAATGAAAGAAAGATGAGTATGAGATTTTACCTCCTTCATCAACTGAGATATCATGGGCTAACTCCTCCTCAGACACAGGTGGGAGGTTGCGTCGTCGATAAGCAAGTTTCTTAATCCTCTTGGAAAAATAGGAATCTTTTGAAATCTCAGAACCCTCATGACGAGATTTCGTGCGTCGTTCAACTCCCTGTGAATCTTGGAGTTGAGTTGGAGAAGAAGTGAGAGATCGGGATCTTTTCCTGGTAATGAGTGGTGTGATGTCCTCTTCTTCTTCTTCTTCTTCCTCCCGAACAGGCCACCTAACAATCATCCTATGGGAGGATGATAAGGGAATAGTCTTCTCTTTCATCTGTATTGGCTTTAAGGGAGCATCTGGTGACTTTGACGGAGCAACATGGCGAGTCCTGTGGGCTATAGGAGAAGGAGGAGTATCAGCTTCTGCTTCATCTTCAGTCTTATCCTCCTCTCCGGACGTTTCGAATATGTCGCTCTCATCTGAATTAATTATTTGTTTTCCTTTACGGGAGGACGTGGCAGACTCCTTTCCTCCCCTAGAAGGAATAGTCCTCCTGGCTGCTCCAGTAGCCAACCGAGAAGCAGTTTCGGCTTCTAACTCAGAAATTCTCCTCTTCTTTGTGGGTGTGTTGGTGGCTAAGATCCATTGACAATAGAGAAAAGTCATATAAAGTTTGGGCTCAGCAACGGGTAAGCTGAATTGAGCATCGGTACAGCTGACAACATTCTAAAACCAAGCTCGAACCTCGTCGATGAGACCTCCATAGGTTGTTAGCCATCTGTTTGGGTTCCCGACATATAACTGATCATAACCGAATTATCGAGAAAATTTGTAGAGAAAGTAGGGCCCAATTCTGTAAAAACATTCTTTGATCGGAAAACCATGTAGCCCGGTCGAATGTTTATGAGCTAATGAAAACTGCCCATGTTGAGAGAAGTCCTATTAGTTCTAGGCATTTCCTCATCGGTGAGCACTTTATTATATGCGCCTGAGAATTAGGTAAAACACTTATGGAACTCCCAACACTTAGCCACCCTGAATTGCTTTACAACTTCATGCCATTGTCGGGATGGACTCAACCATTTACACCCTTCCAAGATCTGTAGCAAAGGAACCTCCGGATCAGAAATTTCAGGAGCCGACATCATATCAGATCGATGGAGGACCAACCATGTCATCAAATACGTATATGGTAGTTCTATCCTTGACATAGGAATGTCGCTTGAAGGCTTAGCACTCACTTGTGTGAAGGTGTTGGCTAAATTGCGTAGCCCGCTATGGATGTCAGCAATCATGGCAGAGAGTAACGATAATCGGCCTCCAACGGCTAGTTGAACAGTAGGAAAGAGAACTTCAAGAGGGAGAGCATCCGAAGATTGGTGTGGCACTACACACTTCTTTAGCCATATGGCTAAGTACCCTGCAAGAAGAGTCTCCGATTTCATCTTCTTTATGGCTTGCCATAGGAAGGTCCTGAATTTTGTGCCACTTGGGAAGCTGGCTTCAGATGACCCTGTAGTATAAGACTGAGCATTGATCTTCGTTATCAGCTTTGATCTCAGATGGAGTCAGTGGAGGCGATTCACAAAGTTCTTCACCAGTTGAGCTCTTAAGATTTCGGAATAAATAATCAGCAAATTGTTTCAAACTGATCTGAGCAGCCTTCTTAGATTTCACCTCAATCCTTGCTATCACCGTTTGGTAGCGATAGGTCAATTCCCAGAGAATGTCATAAGCAACAGAACCAGCCCTCTTCATTCTCCTAAGCTAACGATTAGCGGGAAAATACTCTTGGTACGGAACACTCCCTATTAATAATCCTGATACCTTCACCATCTCATGGAGCGGAAAGCCTAATTCCCCATACTTGGTGAAGAATGTATTTGTATCCGGATTATAAGACTCAAATAAGGCGAGAAAATGATCAACGCTTATCGGAAGATCATACATGCTAGCTCGAATTGGGATATCTAATCCTATGTTAGCTAACTCTTGGCCCCAGCGTCCGAGCACATAGCTAGTCATCCTCGCCCACCATTTGTCTGCAAGTGAATGAACCCAACCAAAACATCTAAACTTTTTGAGGGAAAATTCTCTACCTATTCGAGCAAGTCGATTCTTCACGGTGTTGGCTCTTATCATCAATTCGTTTTGAGGTGCACTATCTGATCCAAGTACCCCTGGGTGAAGGTCACGAATTGTATATCGACCACTAGAGCCAGGACTTTTAATATCTTTACCAATGAACCCGCAATGAATGCGCTCATGGTCCTCTGTTAAATGCCACGACATCCTTCTCGATACTGTCAGATTCCGTAATTACAACAACGAGTAATGCTAAGGAAACTGAGGAAGAAATAAGAGATCTCCATCGTATTCATTCAACCATGCTTCTGGGCCACATGAAAGAGCATTAGGATCTTCAATAGAGTCTCCGAACAAATAATCAGGCTTCCTTAATGGTTCGGTAGAGTCTCGGATAGGCGTCAAGGGCAAGTTAGTCAATAATTGTCGCAATGTATGACAATTTCCCTCGTGAATCAGTTCAGGGATACTATTAGAACAATTCTCATTAAACTGATGGACTTATCTAATGAGAAAATCACCATCAAAAGAAGTATGAAGAGTGCCACTCTGAACGAGATTTTCTCTATCAGAAAGAGCAACTGAAGGAAACTGGATTGCAAATAAAGTTAGGACACAGTTGAATAAAGAAGAGGCTAAAAGAACAAAGTTTTCTGTTCTTAGTAACCGCGACATTGTCCACTGTCGCGCGTTACCATAACAGTGTCTACTGCCGTGCTTAGCCGTGGCAGTGTCCGCTGCCACGGTAACTGAGTAATGGCTGTTGGCTTCGAAAAGCCACGAGTTTGAATAAAACTCGTAGTTTTTCCATGATACATGTCTTGATCAAACAAGATATGTATTTTGTTAGTGTCAATCCCCTCGATGGAGGATGTCAACTCTTCCTGGATGACTCTCAAAGGAGACAAACGAGAATACGTACACAAAATTGTAACTTTTAGATGGAGAAAAGTCTAAAAAAGTTACCTCCAAATGATGTAGCAGCGGCCTCAACCTCCTCTGACGCCAGGGCCACTGATTTGCCCTTGGGAACACGAGCTTTTTTCGGAGACATGATGAAAAAGACCTAAAAAACTAAGAAATTAGGGTTTCGGGTGAGATCTCAAGCACAAACGGTAAAACGAATCTATTATAGAGGATATGGCTTCGGTTTTACCACAAATCAAAGGGGAACCAAGCTTGAGGGGAGAAAGAACCAAAGAAAAGCTCAAATATGAGAAGATCCCCCCAAAAATCCTAACTTTCCCTCGAATAAAATCAACAGGTTTTGAAGAATAAGGAGGAGAAGAGCCAAAGGATGTCTTTATAGGGTATTTGGGAGAGTTTCAAACTCAGAATAGCAGGGAGAAATGGCCCAAAAAGGCCAGAGGTTTGTCTTTTTAAACCTGATTCGCCGCTTCTGTGTGCGGCAGTCAACCGTGACGCGCGTTAGCGCATCAGTCGTCACTGACACGTGCCAGCGCGTCAGGAAACACTAACGCTCTTGAGCACGATAGTTTACGCTGACGCGCAAAGGCGTCACGCGCACACAATGATTCCACGAGTATTTGCATACGTACATTTCCCTTTGTATTCAGAGTGTATTCCCAAAAACTCTGATGAGTATAGGAGTATAAACTGTATCTCTTTGAACCTCCCAATGGGTACACGAGGTTAAACTGATTCCCAAAAACTCCGATGAGTATATGAGTATAAACTGCATCTCCTTGAACCTCCCAATGGGTACACGAGGTTAAACTGATTCCCGAATACTCCGATAAGGTATATGAGTATAAACTATTCCCTTATGCTCCAACACCTTAAGAGCTTAAACTGTGTAGACTCTAGTCAACATACGAGTATAAACTGTGTTCATGAAGGTTGATGCGTCAATGATCAATAACAAGAGTTAAATTTACAAGTCCAACACCAGATTTAGTTCAAGATTTCGATAGTCGTCAAGCGATAAACGCAGCACCGTAAGAATTTTAGCTACTTTACAGAGCATTGAATAGACTAAAAGATGAAGAAGTCAAGAGCTGAAGCGGTTCACAGGTCCGACACGTACTCCTCAACTAAGTACTGGAGAGATTGTAAATAAGACCTTTCCTATCCAAAGTGTCCCAAACTCCTTTATTAAAGATTGAGTCTGAAATATTTTGGAGGGGGTATCTGTAGGCGTTTAAAAAATACATATAGATATCCAAATACAGTTCAAGATAAAGAGAAGATGATGATGGTCAAGGGGATCATCCAAAGCCAGAAGAGACAAAGAAACAGGTGAACCAACACAAAAGAATAACTTGAAGAGTTGATAAACAATGAATACTAACGCGTGTAGGCGCGACAGTCATTACTGATACGCGCAGGTACGATAGTCACCACTGACATGCGTATGCGCTACAGTGATTACTGATGCGTGTAGGAGCGGCAGTGGAGTGTGGTGCGCATCTTCATAGGGTGTCTTTTTGTGATTTGCTGACAATTTTGAGCATATTCTGATAGTCCACGTGGCATTATAACAAAAGGAGAACGTGCACTGACATGGAGGGATATTTAAAAGCTAGGAAAAGTGGCATTTCGTGGGTAAAAAGTAATGGGAGAACAGTTACAAAGGTGGCTAAACGTGGCTGAAACCGCCTCTTCAGCCGCGCCAGCCTACACTGACGCGCTAAAGGTCGCGGCAGTGTCGTCTGCTGTGCCTAAAGAAGGTACAACTTGTCAGTTATTTCACACCCATTTCCATAGTTATGGGCCTCTATTCCTATAAATACCTCCCTATACACGTATCCAAGGACAGAGGGCAGATTAGAGCAGAGAAGCTGGAGCTTTGGGTGAATTTGAGCAAGAGAGTGAGTCTTTGTTCCTCATAAATGCTTTTAGAGCTTTCAATGATTCCTAGAGATCTAAGCTCTGACTTGATCTTTAGAAGAGTGAATATCTTACATCGATAAGATATTTACTTTAAATTCTTACTTCGATAAACGAAGGAAGAATCCCCAAAACCTTCACGATTCAATCAAGATCTTATAAATCGGTGGTCCACGAGCTAACGCACTCCCGACACAGGCAAAGTCCACACAAAAGAAGAAATCGATAAATAATTTTTGTGTTATTTTCTAGAAAGTTATAATTAACTTATTTTCATTGTAATTCATTGTAAGCGACCAAAGTTTTAATAGATTCTGTAATGAAAACGACTTTCGATGAAAACTGTTCTTACCCTAATTAATGGGAAGGCGTCCCTTTCGTATGGTGAGGTCACTGCTACACTTGTGAATTATTAGCTTCGAAAGAAGGATAAGGAGGCTTCAGTTAAGTCGGTAGCAGAGGCATTGGTCACAAGAGGGAAGAATCCAAACTGAAAGAATTAAAAGTCACAGTCTAGAGTAGGACATCCTACAGTGTGAAAAGATTAGTGTGCTTGGTGCAAGGAGACCGGTCATTGGAAGAAATATTGTCCAAACCTCGACTAATGGATAAAGAATAAGCAGAAGGGAAAAGGGAAGCAACCATCATCTGAAGCAAACATCGTTATATCGGATGGTAATATTTCTGATACTTCTATTTACTCGCTTTCTATCAGTCCTACAGGTAGCTATTCGGAGGAATCCGAGTGGATGTTGGATAGTGGTGCGACCTATAATGTGTGTTCTAGAAGGGAATGGTTCTCCAGTTTTGAGAAACTGGATAGTAGTGTGGTATACATGGGAGACAACCGTACATGTCAGACCCTTGGGATAGGAAGAATTTACTTCAAGATGTTTGACGGGATTGTTAGAGAGTTATATGATGTGAGATATGTTCCTTTCTTGAGGAAGAACTTGATCCCAATTGGAGCTTTGGTTGGAAAGGGTCTGAAGGTTCGTGTTGAGGACATGGTTCTCGAGATCGTAAAAGACTCTTTAATTGTGATGAAGGGTGTTAGGAGGAATAATCTGTACTATTTTATTGGAGATACCGTGAAAGGTGGAGAGCTGGCGACTTCTGTTGATTTGACTACACTGCGGTATTTAAGGCTTTGTCATTCCAGTATTGATTTGGGGATGGGTGCAATAACTTGCAGTTTGAAGTCCAGTGAACACTTTGTTGTGAGCAAGAAGACCAAGGTGAAGTTTGGTACCTCTATTCACCGCACGGAGGGTGTTTCAGATGGGATTCACGTGGATGTTTGGGGGCCTTCCAAGGAGGCATCATTGGGAGGTAATACATGTTTGGTTTCCTTTGTTGGTAGCTGTTCTAGGCGTGTTTGGGTTGCAACCAAATTCCCTTTGGAGAAAGTCCTAGTAGTCTCTAATAGATTGAAGAAGTGTGTGATAGACAGAAAGGTGAAGATACTTCATTATGATTTTGGTGGGAGGTACAAGATGGACATGTTTCTGTATTGGAACCGAGCTCACGGCATTTCGAGATACTTTGTTGGAAAAGAAATCTTGGGGCAACTAGATAGGGTGGTAAATTTAGAGAACCATACCTTGCTGGAGGAGGATCGGTGTTTGTTATCAAGCAATGGTCTGTAGAAGAGTTTTTGGACTGAGGCTTCGATATATTTGGATCATCCTATTAAAGAGTTGTCAACTGCTGTGATTGGAGGTAAAACTCAATTGGATATTTGGTCGGGTAACATCACATTGGATGAGGCTTCGATGATGGACCCTATTGACTCTCAATAGGTGGAGAGTTTTGGATAGATCTTAGAGGTATCACAACAGGTGGAGAGTGATGCTACTTCACATTGGGTGGAGATTATTCCACATACTCTAGATCATTCTATATTGTTTGGGATTCCAGCTGAGCTAACACAGTTTGGGGATTATTTAGGTTTGGGTGTAGATGATGAGTTTGTTAGACCCTAGAGGGGGGGGGGTGATTAGGGTCTTATGCTAATCTAATCCCGATTAAAAACCAATTAAAATAATATTAATTAATTTGTTCTTGCACGAATGATATAAGATAGATATGAGCAAGAAGGATATGAATAAGCACAAATAAAAGGTACGCTAAGCAAAACACAAACAAACGATATGTTTACGAGGTTCGGTCACCACGACCTACGTCCCCGCTCCTCACCTCGAGGAGATCTCCACTAACACAATCTGGTTTGGAAGCCAAAACTTCTACACACTCGGTTTACAAGCTTACCGAAAACTCTCACACTATGCAATCACACTTCACACACTAAGTGTAGGAACCTAGCCCGTGTCCTCTTCCTCAAGTGCTCAGATGCAATCTCTCCCTAGGTTTGTCAACCGACGCCACTCCTATTGGATTAGACCCCGTCTCTCGCCTCACGCTCCTCTCGGTGTACAAGTGTATTACAAGTGATACTCACAAATAAAGATTAAATACAATGGTTTGTTCTCAACAACAAATGAGAACGCAAATGAAGCTCACACTCACTAAATCACACCCCACAACCCACACTATATAGTATGAAGATATTAAGCTCAATATTGTGTGTGTGATAACAGTGAATGAAAAAATATGTAACTCAATAAATATAGCTAAGATATGAAAATGAAATTATAAGCTATATGAAAAGATAAGTTAGGAAAACTTCTCAATAAACAAGAAGAACAGTAGAGGATGATGAGGATAGGATCCTCAGTTGAAATGAAAAGCTTCTTCTTGTAGTAGCAGACTTCTTTTAAAGCAGATGATCAGAAACAGCTTAAACAGCTCTTTAAACACACTTAAGATTTTTGTTAAAACTTTACTGTAAAACAAAACTTGGTTATTTGAAAGAGAGCAACAATGGGGTATTTATACCCACTCAAAATATCAGCCAAAATAAACTTAAAAAGACAAAAACAGCCCCATAAAATCAAATAAAAAAATAGCCATTGGAAAGCAATTATGAGATCGGCGGTCAACCGTGGAAATCTCGCGGTCAACTGCGAGGCACAAAAAGGCTGAGCATAGGAATTAAAGGTTGACGGTCGACCGCGACGGTCGACCGCAAAAGTCTCTGATGGATTCACGGTCGACCTCACTGTCGACCGCGAGCCATAAAAATGCAGGCTATAGAAAATAACTGCTAGCGGTCGACCGTGGCGGGTGACGGGGGGGGGGGGGGGGGGGGGGGGGGGGGGGGGGGGGGGGGGGGGGGGGGGGGGGGAGCCATAAAAATGCAGGCTATAGAAAATAACTGCTAGCGGTCGACCGTGGCGGTTGACCGCAAACTGATATATGCTAGGTGATAGGTTTTGGGCTGATTTTGAAATTGCATTAAAAATATTAAATCAATTCTAAAAAAAATAAAAATTTGGGGAAAGTTTTTAAATGATGAAATAAACATGTTTGCAAAGAAATTTGTGGAAAATCAATTTTCGTTTGAGATAAAAACTATTATAACAAAGTGTTCAAAAAACCTGTATTTTCATGAACATGAAAATTAAGATATGACTTGTAAATACGTATATATATATCATGTATATATTATATATATATAAATAAGTGTGAATGAGCTGTAAACATGAAATAAAAACTATTATAACAAAGTTTGATGAAAAATCGTTTATATGATAGAAAACATCAAAATTGTGTTAAGTGTACATATATTGAGCTTACATATAAACATACGATATATGTAGGAAAACTAAACTTATACCTAGGTGAATGCACACACATGAACTTGAATCTTTAACGCTTGATTGTCGTGTGTTGAATTACCTGTAAAGAGAAAAACAAAACAACAAAAACTAGAGAATAGATTAGCGATAAATTGTTTGACAAATCATCATCAAAACTATAGGGCCAACAATCTCCCCCTTTTTTATGATGGCAAACAATTTATTTAATGATATGAAATACATATTGATAAACCACATATAACATGAATAAACTATATTAACATGAATTCAAAAAGCCATATATTAAACCACATATCATAATATTCCATCAATATGAATTAAACATTATACTGAACATCAATATATGTAGATTTTCTCCCCCTTTGACAACATCAAAAAGGAAAAAAAATATAAATAGGAGCAACGCTCCCCTGTATTCAAGCACAGATAATAACCAAGTGTATGGACACAAAAGCTCCCCTTGTCAATTTGCATAAATGACGTATAAAGATCATATATAGGAGCTAAATAATCAAAATCATAATCATTCATACACATCCATAAACATTTGAAATTTAAAGTCCAAACCAAGCATACAGCATCATTAGTAACATGTTTTCACAAAACCACATATTTGTTTTCACAAAACAAGGCATAAAATATTGTTTTCACCATACATTGTTCATGATAAACTAACATAACCACAATAAACCAAATTAGTCCCACAAAACTACATTGTTTACCACACAAACCATACATAATTTGTTCCATAATAACACATAGTTTTCCACACAAACCATAGAGTTATTATAACTCAAAATAAAACATAAGTATCAAGTTTTCTTTCACCAAAACATAAACATCACCATAAGCAAAAAATCCAATAAACAAGAATCAATCTCCACCATCATCAGAAGCATGGACAGAGCCATATCCCGAACCAGAGCTAGAAGTAGATCCTCCTTCTGAACCCTCACCTAAATCAGAGTCAGAGCTAGAAGAGGGATCTGAAATCCTAAGAGACTGACGCTGATAAGATAGAATAGTCCTAACGTCCTTCTGAATAGATGAGACCTGAGTCTCAAGACGATCCAATCGGGCACAGATATCAGAAGTGGAGGAGGTGTAAGCTCAAGACTGAGAACGGGAAGATGATGGCTTAGCAGGATCAGACAAGGAGTCAGAAAGTTGCATACGGGAGAGAGAGACTCTATCAAAGTATTCCTTACCCGGATCAACTTTGGGTTCATTGGATAGAGCAACACCGAAGTGTTAGAGAATGAGGGTGATGAAGCTACTAAAGGGAAGAAATTTGTAATGTTTGCATGCCATGTTCTTAAGAAAAACATTTGCCCAATTCACTTTTATTTTTGGCAAAAATGGTATAAACAACATTAACCTTATCAGGGGCAAAATGATCAAAGCTACCGGTTTTGGGAATGAGATTATGAGCAACAATACGAGCTATGATTTTAGTAGTGGGATTGAGTGATTTGTTGTTCATAGGATAGGTGCAACCGGGCTTAAACAAGATATCGTTCACAGCCTGATCGGTGTGATCGATAGACATAAGCTCAACGTCACTTGTTGGAATCTTAAGGATTCCTACAAGTTCATCGGTAGAAAAAGAGATCTGAATGTTCTTAACAGATGTGGAGATGGTTTGAATACCATCGGCAGAAATGGTGACAGACAGGTTTGCATAAAATAAGTAGACAAGGAATGAGTAATAAGGAACTTTACGTTCTACGTCTAGCAGCTTATGCAAACCAACAACATACAGAATATCATGAATATCATACATGGCTAGTTCCTCATATTTGATATATCGAGTAGGCAGGATTTTTAGTTTACACAGTTCCCTATATTTCTTAATAAGGGGTTTGAACAGAAGATAATCCTCATTGTGGGAGGCAATGGAAGATGAGGAACCAGACTCAGGCTTAGATCTTTTCTTAGGAGGCATTGTGACAGATATGATCAATTAGGGTTTGAATAAAATTAGACAGAAATTTAAAACCCTAGAGATAAAAATAGAGCACAATAAGTACAAATGAACAAACCCTAAACCAAAAACCTAGATTTGAAATGTTGAAATTCTAGAGCAAGAAAAGAAATTAAAAGATGAAAGATTACCCAGCAAATTTCCAACACGAAATTTGATGAAAGGATGGACGCGGTCGACCGAAGAGAGGCTACGAGCGACCGAGGGAAGAAATCTGAATTGGGGGAAAATTTTCGAAATGAAGAAGAAGAAAGGAGTCGGATCATAAGAGGAGAGGAAGGAACGGCTAGGATCTGATTAGAAATGAGATCAAAGGTGATGGTTGATTCGGGTTTAGAAGAAATAATCAAATAAAACCGAAACTTGATAACGAAATGAGCAGAAAACAAAAAAAATTATTGCGGTCAACCGTGGCGGTCGACCGCGAGAAAAATAAAAGCATAGGTAATTTTAAAAACTAGATTTTGAGAAATATGCAATTTGGACTTGAATAAAAATTTGTTTTATGTTTATTAATTATATATAATAATATATAAGAAGTTCTTAGCTATTTAAATCATGAAATTATATTATTTTAGCTTAATAAAAACTAAATCATCATTAAAATTCGAAAACAACTATAAAAAAAATCACAACGATAGTTTCAAAACTCATTTTGGTAAGTAAATCATTTTGGTACTACTAAAATTTGGGACATGACCCCGATCATGTAAATCCAAGGCCCTAGGGTTATGAACCCTTTTGAGCGTATTTTGTGCACCGATATGGTCAAAAAAAAATTCGTAAACATAACCCATACGATTATAATTTGTGCAATGTAGAGGTTTGAATGGTTTACGTTGACCGAAATGAAATGCACGTGGTTCATTTGTAAAAATAGATTTTTCTTTGTAATTATTTTGCAAACGAGAATTTCTTTTCAAATCGAAACAAAACATGGCCAAATAACCAAAACGACCACAATAATCACATTTATACACATGAGCATATTTATGATTTATACTATGTGTGTGTACATGTGTATGAGATGAAGAAGCTTGATGGGATGCACAATCATGAATGGGCTTGTCAATTTTTTGTACATTATGACAAAATTGGGCTAAATGGCCTTTAAGACCGCAAATAGAACATTTATGAATTTTGTCATACATGTGTGTATAGTGAATAGGTTTCTTAGAAGAATTAACATTGTATTTTGCACACAAGTCTATAAGCTTTTTATTATTAGCAATACAAGTGTTTAGTGTTGAATCTAAGGTAGATATATGTTTTCTCATTTGATTCAATTCATCATTGTGTATACAAGCATTGCTACTAAAAGTAGGATAAACAAGATTTTTCATCATAGATTTCAACTTATCTACTTCTAACATGGCATCACGTTTTTCATGAAGCAAACTAGCATTTTTAATTCTCAAATTTTCATTGCATTCTTTAAGAATTATATTTTCATTTACAATAAAATTAAACTTAGTGGCTAGAGTTTCATGAGTGGATTTCATATTTACATACTTACTCTTTACATTTAAACTTAGTGGCTAGAGTTTCATGAGTGGATTTCATATTTACATACTTACTCTTTACATCAATATAGTAATTGTGTAATTTTTTAAACTCAAGAGCAAGCTCATCAAAAGTAATAATATCATCTTTATCAAGCTCACATACCTCACTAGGGTTATCACCTAGTGGTATTGTACATGGAGATGATGCTTCTTTAGAACTCAAAGCGGGATTTTTCAACGCTTGTTGAATAGCCTCCAAGTCCCTTTCATGTGCTTCAATCAATTTTCATAAGGCGTAAGCACTATCAAAATTAGCAAATTTGTTAGAAAAAGAAGAGTGAAAAGCATTAAGCAAGTATTCTAACAAAAACTTGTTCATATTAAACAATCTTTTATCATTTTCACTCCATTTGGATTTTTCCAAAATCGGAGCAATATAAGCATCCTCAATAATTTCCCATAAATCGAATTGTTTAAATTGAACGAAAAGTTTGAATCTAACACGTCATTGAGCATAGGGGAAAATATCCAAACGCGATGCAACATTAATAGCATAACCTAGACTAGATGCATCATACATATCATTAATGATTATATGCAAGAAGCAAAAAGCAATCAACACTAGATTAGCACAAAAACGATAACTTGGATTTTTAACTCAAGGCGATTAGTCCTTAAATCAAAGAGCACCAAGCTCTGATACCAACTGTTAGACCCTAGAGGAGGGGGGGTGATTAGGGTCTTATGCTAATCTAATCCCAATTAAAAACCAATTAAAATAATATTGATTAATTTATTTTTGCACGAATGATATAAGATAGATATGAGCAAGAAGGATATGAATAAGCACAAATAAAAGGTACGCTAAGCAAAAAACACAAACAAACGATATGTTTACGAGGTTCGGTCACCACGACCTACGTCTCCGTTCCCTCACCTCGAGGAGATCTTCACTAACACAATCCGGTTTGGAAGCCGGAACTTCTACACACTCGGTTTACAAGCTTACCGAAAACTCTCACACTATGCAATCACACTTCATACACTAAGTGTAGGAACCTAGCCCGTGTCCTCCTCCTCAAGTGCTCGGATGCAACCTCTCCCTAGGTTCATTAACCGACACCACTCCTATTGGATTTGACCCTATCTCTCGTCTCACACTCCTCTCGGTGTACAAGTGGATTACAAGTGATACTCACAAATAAAGATTAAATATAATAGTTTGTTCTCAACAACAAATGAGAATGCAAATGAAGCTCACACTAACTAAATCACACCTCACAACCCACACTATATAGTATGAAGATATTAAGCTTAATATTGTGTGTGTGATAATAGTGAATGAAAAAAATATGTAACTCAATAAATATAGCTAAGATATAAAAATAAAATTATAAGCTATATGAAAAGATGAGTTAGGAAAACTTCTCAATAAACAAGAAGAACAGTAGAGGATGATGAGGATAGGATCCTCAGTTGAAATAAAAAGCCTCTTCTTGTAGTAGCAGACTTTTTTTAAAGCAGATGATCAGAAACAGCTTAAACAGCTCTTTAAACACACTTAAGATATTTGTTAAAACTTTACTGTAAAACAAAACTTGGTTGTTTGAAAGAGAGCAGCAATAGGGTATTTATACCCAATCAAAATATCAGCCAAAACAAACTTGAAAAGACAAAAACAGTCCCAAAAAATCAAATCAGAAAATAGCCATTGGAAAGCAATTATGAGATCGGCGGTCGACCGTGGAAATCTCGCGGTCGACC
>NC_033798.1:35103996-35169026 GCF_001876935.1 Asparagus officinalis | reverse complement strand
CTGGCGATCGACCGCAAAAGTCTCTGATGGATTCACGGTCGACCGTCACGGTCGACCGTGAGCCATAAAAATACAGACTATAGAAAATAACTGCTGGCGATTGACCGTAGCGGTCGACCGCAAACTGATATATGTCAGGTGATAGGTTTTGGGCTTATTTTGAAATTGCATTAAAAATATTAAATCAATTCCAAAAAAAATAAAACTTTGGGGTAAGTTTCTAAATGATGAAATAAACATGTTTGAAAAGGAATTTTTGGAAAATCAATTTTCGTTTGAGAAAACTCCCTGTTTTTGAAAAGTGTTCAAAAAACCTGTATTTTCGTGAACATGAAAATTGAGATATGACTTGTAAATACGTATATATATATCATGTTTATATTATTTATTTCTAAATGATGAAATAAACATGTTTGAAAAGGAATTTTTGAAAAATCAATTTTTGTTTGTGAAAACTCCCTATTTTTAAAAAGTGTTCAGAAAACCTGTATTTTCGTGAACATAAAAATTGAGATATGATTTGTTAAAACGTATATATGTAACATGCATATATTATATATGTATAAATAAGTGTGAATGAGCTGTAAACATGAAATAAAAACTATTATAACAAAGTTTGATGAAAAATCGTTTATATGATAGAAAACGTCAAAATTGTGTTAAGTGTACATATATTGAGCTTACATATAAACATACGATATATGTAGGCAAACTAAACTTATACCTAGGTGAATGCACACACATGAACTTGAATCTTAAACGCTTGATTGTCGTGTGTTGAATTACCTATAAGGAGAAAAACAAAACAACAAAAACTAGAGAATAGATTACCGATAAATTGTTTGACAAATCATCATCAAAACTATAGGGCCAACAGAGTTGTTTTTGGATTTGAGCGCAATTGGTGGATAAGATTTGGATACGGCCATTGGTTCACCTCAGATGGAGATGTTTAATATGTTTCAGTTTGGCGCCTTTGGGAGAGCTATCAGTCGGAGAGTTGATGATATTGGAGGAGGGTTGCGAACTTTTCTATTAGATTGAGGGCCTTTGGAGGCCGTTGGGTGAACTACGTGAGGCTTGATTCCTTGGGCAAGAGAACGTATGCAGTCTTTATGATGCAGCCGATTTGATGAGTTGATACCGACATTTGGAGAGTGTTTGCATTCTCATTTGAGTTCTTGACTTGTTGTGGATTGAGTCTGTTATCGTGAATTGTTTCACTTCGTACTGGACGCAACAAGTAAGACATTTGGTTTGGTTGGTGTCGGCTCAGTTTTGAAAAACTTTACCGAGGTGGATAATTGTGAACACAGAAGTCTTGTGGGGGCCACACCCATCCCTTCACGCGGTTTTCGTTGGGGGCCAAATTTGTTCACGCGGTTTTCATTGCATGGGGGCCACATACGTGTGTTGTTCACTCGTTTTTTTTCATTGGGGGCCACATCGAGAATTTGCTCTCGGCTATAAATAGGAACATGCTTTGTTCATAGGGTTTTGTGTAAGGTTGGGTAGCTGCAAAGAGGGGAGAACGCAGTAGAAAACACAGCCGACTTTGAGAGAGGAGTTTTGTGCTGATTTTGAGAGGGATCAAGCATCCTTTTGAGAGAGATATTTGTAAGAGATTGGAGAGTTAGTTTGAGGGTTTAATTTGTGTGATTGTAAACCCATTTGTATTCTCTTTCTCTAATAGTAGATCTCCCCCCTTTTTGCCCCGTGGACGTAGGCAATTTGCCGAACCACGTTAAAATTGATTGTTCGTGCTGTGATTTGTAATAGCTTATTTAGGTTCCCTCGACAAGTCAGTCCTAGAATTGATGAGAGGAAGAGCTGATATCCCACTTTGTTGAGATATTTTGCTTTTGTTTCTTGTTTCTTTTGTAAAACAATGATTTAGTTGAGATCTGCTCTATTGTCGAGCACCGGAGGTGCTGCCGAAATTTTTGCTGCGCCCAACAATGCCCTGTTGTGGGCTGTCATGGTTCTGGACTAACAACTGGGAAAAAAGAAGAGATGTTATAAGTAGAATCACACGCCTTTAGTAAATGGGGTTGGATTAAAGAAACCTGATGGTCTTTTACTAAAAAAAAGTATAAATGAGTGAAAAATGGTTTTCTCTACAAATAATTTCTTATGATAATACAAGAACATGCTTTTGAACTCTCTTGTTATTCTCCTTTGTTAGCTCACCATATAAAAGGCTCGAGCACAGCGCATAAGCTGAAAATACACAATTTTAGTATGTGCAATTCTGAAATATCATTAACGAAAATTTCATTTCTAGAAAAGACGTCAAAATGCAAATATGAACATATAAGGAGTTTGTTGGGTAAGTTTCACAAAATCACTGAATCTCTAGAGGGTTGCAAAAAATACCATGAACTCTAAAAGTTCTCCTAAACTTGCCACACTTTGCTAATATCACTCAGGGTTAGATTGGTGTTACTTGGTTTTTTTTTTTAAGAAAACAAGGGATATATCCTGTCATTATATTAAAGCCAAAAAATAATTATAGAAAAGAGGATACTAGATGTATCCAAGATTGGAAATTAGAAAAAGTAGTTTCTCAAAACAAGTGATATATAACTTTCTTCTTTCAAACATCCATGAAGGTGAAGAGAGGACCTTGCCGTCATTCACCGTTGACATAGATATAAGAAAGAACTAAAGCCAGCCATATATATTGTAACGAGAAACTAAATTTTCTAAGACCCAATACAACAAAAGAATAACTACATACTGTGTTTATATACCAAAAACAAAATATAATCAACCCTCTTTTCTTGCAGACATCATCAAGTTCTTCTTGCAATTGGTTTTTCCGCCAACTTAGCTGATAACTTATGAGCAGCAGATCCACTTCCGAAGTCTGTCCATTCATATAGACAATATATAGCTGAGTTTGTAATATCCTTGATAGAGAAGTTTATATGATCAAAGATATACTTATTTCTAGCTGTCCATAAACTCCAACAGACAAAAGAAAAAAACTTCGCCATGAATGTCTATAAAGATGCTTTTGATTCTCTAAAATTATAAAAAGTTCCTCCAAAGAATTCGGCCAAATGAAAGGTAAGCTGTAATTCATGAAATGTTGCCATATTTGCTTAGTAATCAAACATGAGAAAAAGATATGTTCCCTTGTCTCAGATTCCATTCCACAAAAGGAACAAGTAATGTCCCCATTCCACCCTTTTGATTGTAGAATATTTTTTGTATGAAGTCTGTTACTAGTGAGAAGACAAACAAAAATACGAACTTTAGAAGGAGCCAAAGGATTCCAAATAAGTTTATATATAGGGTTAATCACTCCTCTCCAGCTTAGAAAACTATAAAAAGATTGAACAGTGAAAACTCTATCAGAGGTAAGAGACCAAGTTGGAGAGTCTAGGCTATTAAGAACATGATAATCCTTGAGAAGATCCATGAGATAGGTTTTGTTGACTTGACTTGCCTGTGAGATACTTCTCCTCATCAACAATTGCCATTGCCACATATTAAAACGAAAAAGACATTGGCTCCTGACACATACATTGGTGAAGAGAGCTAATTTGTATGAATCAGGAAAAACACTTGCTAGACTATTGGCACAAGCTCATTTATCCTCCCAAAATCTAATGTTTTCTCCTGAGCCTAGCACCCATAAGATATTGTGAAAAAAAGCATCCTTAATAGATATAACAACATTCCAGAAAGAGGTCTTACTCGGTTTGATATTGCTGAAACTTATGATGAGTTGTTTATATAAAAATGATGACCTTTTACGAAAAGATATTATAGCCATTTTGACTAGACCTTTTTAACTCCGTTTGTCGAACTTTTTAAAGGTCAGACGATTTTTGTGAAACTTTAAATTCACTTGTTTTTAGGACCTTTTAAACTCCGTTTGTGAATTTCCCCCTCTTGGAAAATTCAGAAAAGCAGTGTAATATCTAGAGTAAATTTCAAGAAACTAACATTATTCTTTTTGTGAAATTTCTGAAGCTTGCATTGAGTATTTTAATTTTAACTTCTATTATAAACATTTTGCAGTTAATTGTCGTATATCATCCCTGCTAATTTAAGTGATCAAATGGCTTCTACCTCATTATTTTGTTTTTGGATAAAGTTGTATCTAAAATCAGAAAAATAGAGCCTATTGCGCTAGTTGTTTTTCTATAGTGATGGACAAATTAGTGTTTTGAAACTATCAAGAGGAATTAATTTTGAATCCAAAATCATGGAACTAAGTATGAATCAGTTCACTTGTGTCTAATGTAGCCATTGATCATGGTTGTAACATAAAAAAATGACACGTATCACTGTATGTGTCTTATAGTTAGTCCTATGGATTTTAAATAAAAAATGCTCTGTATATTTAATATTTGTGAGTTTCGTGTAAGCTGTAAACTTCGTGATATTAAAAATAGCTATAAATTATTTCTTAAAATTTATTTAGAAATTTACGATTATTCTTCGGGGAAAAACACCAAATAAAAGCAAACTCACTTCTTGAATATTTAAACCCAAAGTAAGAGCATCTCCAACAACAGCTTCCCCAAAAATTTCTCCAAAATGGGGAGGCAAAAGTCATATTCTCCAAATTATTTTTTTTCCAACTCCGACAGCTTCCCCATTTTGAAGAATCCTGCATTTATTACAATAATAAAAATATTCTACATCTTTGACTGATAAATAATAAATTATTTTTTATTTGAAACTTTGAAATAACGGCTAGTTTCCAACAGCTAGTTTCTAACGACTAATTTACAACGACTAGTTGACTTCTATTTTTTATCTATATATATAAGAACAAATCTCATCACTTTTATTATCTCATTCGCACATTCCTTGCTTCCTCATCTTTTTCTCACTTTGAAAATATATTTTATGGCTCGTCGTTCGTTGGCTAGTCTCATGGATGACGACGACAATATTGACGACGAATATGAAGAATTGTTACTTGCTCAAATAGAAGAAAAAGGTTGTGCCAACCAGAGTTCAAGAGGAGGTCATCATGGTTCTATTATGGGTCACCGTATTGTTAATCGTGATCTAATTGAGGGTCATGAAAGACTTTGTCATGACTACTTTACCAATCCTCAAAAAAATAGGGCTCGTCTCTTTCGAAGGAGATTCAGAATGAAGCAAGCTCTTTTCATGCGCATTCATGATGTCGTCGTCGCGTATGATACTTATTTTGTTCAAAAGAGGAATGTTGCTGGGCGTCTTGGCTTATCATCACTTCAAAAGGTAACAGTTGCTTTTCGACAACTTGCATATGGTATTCTAGCCGATTATGTTGATGAGTATGTGCAGATTGGGGAAAGCACCGCTATTAAAAGTCTAAAAAAGTTTGTCATAACAGTTGTTGAAGTGTTTGGTGTTGAGTACTTAAGGACGCCAAATAGTGATGACCTTAAGAGATTACTTGCAATAGGTGAACGACGCAGCTTTCCTGGGATGCTTGGAAGCATTGATTGTATGCATTGGACATGGAAGAATTGCCCTACTGCTTGACATGGTATGTTTACTGGCCACATTCATGAACCCACTATTATTTTAGAAGCTGTAGCTTCATATGATTTGTGGATATGATATGTTTTCTTTGGATTACCTGGGTCTCTCAATGACATCAATGTGTTAGAGCGGTCTTATATTTTTAGTGGATTGGATAAAGGTAGTGGCCCTCATATTATATAAAGTCAATGGGATGCCATATGACATAGGATATTATCTTGCTGATGGTATATATCCATCATGGGCAACATTAGTGAAGACTATTCCAGCTCCATAAGGAAATAAGCATCGACATTTTGCTAAAGAGCAAAAAGGGGCAAGGAAAGATGTGGAGCGCGCATTCCCAGTACTTCAATCGCGTCTTATGATTGTCCGAAACCCGGCAAGACTTTGGGATAAGGATAACCTAAAACATATTATGATGGCATGCATAATTATGCGTAATATGATTGTTGAAGACTAGCGTGATGAACATGAGCGTATTCGTAGACTAAGGAAGATACATGACATCAAAAAAGAATATGATCATGTTGATGAAATTCCACACATATCACTTTTGCTTGAGCGTATACCAATAGTAATGGAGTATATCGCAAATCGTCATCGAGTTAGAGATAAACAAATGCATACTCAACTCCAAGAAGATCTTGTCGAGCACTTATGGAAAAAACATGGAGCCAATTAGTGATTTGCTTTCTTATATAAATCAATATTATGTTGTTTCAACTTCATTATAATGTCGTTAAATTTATGAAGAATAAAATTTATATATCATAAGGCTTATCATACCAATTTCATTGAGTAGTAGTATTGTTTGGTGGAAAAATTGTAGTAAATAAAATAAAAGAAATTTGATTTGTATTCTCTCGATCTCAATTACAATTTGGATTTTGGATTATAAAAGAGAGGAGAATTGATCTGAATTCTCCCCTTTGTTTAAATCTGTGTTCTTCACGGTAGCGATGAGATGTCTCCCTCGAATGCTTGCATCGAGTTTGCTTCTCGTTGACGATCCGAACGTCTTGTTTCACTAGAACAATTGGAGAACTCTTCACGAGTTTTATGACTCAGAACAAGTGCAAAACTTTATCAAAAGAGTTGTTTGAACCGAATAATTGGTTAATACGCCAAGTATATGAATTCTTTGTTGCTAAAGAATGCCTTCCAAGCCCCAACCCTTGATCTTGACTTTTGGAAGTTCGATCTCCAAAACTCTAGCCGAAAGAATCCTCCTCAGATCATAAAAAATCCGACCCCTTCACTCTATGGAGTTTGTTAGGATTTATAGAGAGATTAGGGGTGTAACTTCCCCCTTAATCCGCTCTTAAATAGGGGTTTAGTCGCCCTATTAATTGGGTGTAATAACCCACTCGAACCACTCCCCAAATCATGAGTGAAAAACAATTTTGGGAACTGTTTGGATCATGTTTGAATGAGTACAAGCCATGATTTACGTTCTGGGCATGAACCTGTGTTCAAATGCATGCTTTTGGATGATGTGTCAGTGTCTGAGTTTGAGCTGCGTCCGCGATTGAATCGGTACCACATTTGTGCTGCATTCAGAGGCTAAAAACACTGCGTTTATGATGTGTTTGAGTTGTGTTGGTAGATGAAGATGTGGTGATTGGGTTGCTTTGACTCTAGAACATAATCACTTGTATTTCAACTTTGGGATGCATGGATGAATTCTGCACCTCGATTTGAAGAAATTATTGACTTGTAATCTCTTCTTAATCTACATGAGAATCCTCCAATTGTAGCCTTCCTTTGTTAACATGAAAGTCGTCTGATTGTAACCTTCTTAGCCAAAACTATTGGTTAATATTTGATAGGGGTCAACTATCTATTGTGATTTTTAGACAGCTTACAGAACCCCCTCCAAATTTTTCGAAAGTTCGCGATTGACTGGGATGAATTTTTTGAATACTATGGATCCCGAGATATTGTTGCTTGATCATTCACTCTGTCTGATTCGAAGACATCACGAACCTAGTTGTCAGAACGTAGTGATTCAACTTTCTTAAACCAAATAAGGTAAACTTAGTCAAACAATCTAAAGCCCATTGTGGTGAAGATGATAATGATCTTTTCTAGATCCTTAAGATACTTCACTCCATCTGCGATGAGGTGTATTCTTTGGGTTTCGTACGGGCCCTTGAGATACTCCACTCAATCTGCGATGAGGTGTATTCTTCGGATTTTGTTTGGATACTTGAGATACTCCACTCAATCTGCAATGAGATGTATTCAGTTTTCCAAAAAATTCATGTAGGAATTAATGAACACTCCATGCGTGGTTGCAGGCGTAATAACGAAGCTTATTGTAGAAACACCCACTGCAAACTTGTCAACGAGGTCTTCTTCAATGAAGTTAAACACCTTTTGGCTGAAGACAGATCCATCGTCATGGTCGAGAAGGATTTTATCCAAGTTTGGCAAGAGGACCACCTCATAGGAATCCACTTTGTCTCCTTTCTTGATCATCTCAACTAGGGTGATGATTTCAATAACATCGTCATTACTCTTAGTTGGAATGTTAAGCTATTCGAAAGGGTGAGTTGCACGAACGGCTGAGTCCGAGCACCAAAACGCATGGCTAAATCATGCGTTTGATTTATCAGAATGTGAGGTTGTGTTTTGGAGATTGAAACCACTTACTTGAAAATACGAAAATCACGTTTTGGGTGAGATTTTCTTTTACCTAGAATCTCACATTGATTTGACTGCTACAATAGTATATAAACAAACTGCTAGGATCAAATCAAAAGTCATTCGACTTTTCTCTTCTTACTCTCTTGTTGAGCACTTAACAGGGTTCCTGTTCATCTTCTCCGACGCTTCAATCGAAGGAAAAATTCATTCTTAAATCTTTCGTCGACCGTTTTCTATTTCCTTCATCGCAATTAGGTTGACTCCCAAGAAGAAAATTGCTTCCAAATCAAAGATCGCCCAAGCTCAGGGTGCTCCTTTGATTAAAACCTCCGGGGATGTTCAAATCGCCACGCCGTCGTCTCTGGTTTCTTCGATCAACGGTAAGTTTGGGCAATCATAAATTGTTTTGACTGATTCCTTATCCTTAATCTTTGATTGGTAGTTTCATTCCACCATTGGAACACATAGATAATTCTCAGTGTTTCTCGGTTTAGAACGCATGGTTAACTCCATCGTTCATGATGTTTCAACGTAGGCTCGGACCCTACGTTTCGGATTTTAGATGTGGGTTTGAACCCTGTGTTGGGAATCCTGAACGTAGGTCCAGTCTCTGTGTTTGAAATTCTGTATGCGGGTATGGACCCTGTGTTTAGAATTTTAGACGCGGGTCCGGACCCTGTGTTCAAAACCCTTTTGTTAGACTGGCTGATTACCTTTTCCATTTGCAGTGTGCTACTCCAATGAGCCTCTTTCTGTCAACCATTACTTCGGTCATGCGGGAGGTGTGGAGAAAAACACAATTTTCAGCTTTCGCTTAGAATATCCGATATTCCAGGACACCAACAAAGAACGAGCGAAAATCATCACTCAGGCTTTCCCGAAAACTCTCAGATCTTTGGTTACAGACGTTAAGTTTGAGACGGTAGAACGTAAGATTTTAAAGAATCCGTCTTTCCTTTTTAGGGACTTTGTCAAAATGGACCCCAAACGAATGTTTAAGGGAAACTACAAATAGTTGAGAGCCATCAATAATCATCGCCTCTTTTTCCCTAACTTAGAGTGAATGTGGCCGATTTCCTATTATCAATGCGCTTCTGTCCCACGGTCCATGAATTGGGAACTCGTCCAAGATCAAGGAGGTGTTGCTACTGGGCACATCACCCCTCGTGGTACTCATCCGGCTGGCTTTAACCACTTTGTAGCTTTGAAACCGGGTTTATTCAAAAAGGAGCATCCTGTAGGTGAACCTGCTAAGCTAGCAGAGGTCTTTATTAGAAAGTTTATCTCTGTCAAAGGAGAATTCCCTGCTCAAGATTTTAGGGCTCCAACATGGGTACATTCAAGTGAAACCGATTAGTGGGCTCGGATGATAAACTTTGTCTTAGAGGAGCTGGAAGAACCTTTGAGGACTTTGGAGTTGAGGACTCCAATACTAGCTACTCGGTATGGAATTTCTCCAAATTATAGCGGACTTTTTGCTATGCTAGAATTTTACAATCCTCACACCGGTACCTTTTTCATTCTCCAAATTATAGCGGACTTTTTGCTATGCTAGAATTTTACAATCCTCACACCGGTACCTTTTTCACACCTGCTGGTGAATTAGGCTTTGCTCTTCATGAGATGTTTGAGATCTCTGGATTGTCTTTTGGAGAATTACTCTATGAGGAATTTGTTCCCGGGAATAGAGAATTAGAGATTCTGAAGCATGGTGCCCCGAAAATCTATAACACTTAGTGGGAATTAATGTGCCATTTCTAGATATGTGCACAAACTACCGGGAAGAGAGCCGGTGGTGTGAAACAAGGGCAATTGGCAGAGTACCTTTTCTAAAATTTGTGGGACAAAGATGCAGAAGTGACTCGTTTAGCTGTCAGTACTTTGGAGGAAATCAACGAGCACATCAATGATGCCACCTCTCACTATACTTTCAAGGTAGAGGAAGACGTCTTCCCAGCTTTCACCACATTTGAAAGCTTCCATTATCAGGCAGAAATCCCAATCTCCGACGCAACCTTGTTTGCAGTTTTCCTTACCTTTGGTTGAAGCGTTGCGTAGTACCCACTAGGCCGGTAGATGCTATCATAGTAGATGTATTGTATCCATCTGTTCTTCTGGCTTATGGACGACCCCTGAATCTCCTTTCGGCCATAGTATGTTGCTTGCAGAGTGGCCTACGAGAGCTAGCCTCTGAATTTGTTGCTGTTAAGAAATTAGAATCAGATGGGAAAACTATTATTCAGACTCCAACTCCTCGGGTGCTAATGCCATATATCTACTTGGTATCCTGGTTCGTATTACATTGCCCTTCAATAATGTTAATGCCTATTTTGAATGATACCTCGGTCCCTCTCGTTCAACAATTGGAGACCGCTCGATTGGTTGGTTGGTAACAGGTTAAATTCCGCGAGATATTTAGGCGGGATTATAATTATGAAATTACTTGCAAATTCCCTATTTTCAAGGGTGGTGCATATGGAGAGATCCATCAAGACACTCCGGGACGTAACTCTTTTACTACACTTAGTAGAGGTGCCTTCTGGGGGCTTATAAATATTCGCCCGGGCTATCTTATTTTCTGGCAAGGGAGGAAATGCTTCATTGAACCATATCAGCCTTATCGCTTTTCTCGGCAATTCGGCTATGATCAAATTTATGTCAAAAATCCAAACCCCACCCTTGCATACACAGGTAATGTGTATGAAGGAGCAAGAGCTTGGTATTATTTTGTAGAGGGCTGTACTGGGGCACATTCTAGTTGCCACATAAAATGCCCAACGTTCACACCTCTTTAAGCTTTTGTACCTGGTATTAGGCTTCTTCTCGAATTTCAGCCTATAATTTGAATACTTCCTGCCTGAAAGCCATTCGAAAATGGTATGAGCAAAGTGCCAAAAAGTCCTGTGCGAGAGGGGTTAATGAATACTTATCATATGAAGAGGTGATTACTGAAGATGATAGGATACAATCACCAGAGGGGTTCCAAGAAGATATTAGGATGCCCGATGCTCATGAAGTGGAACCTTCAAGAGTTAAGACTCGGAGTAAAAGCGCTACTGGAAAAAGAGAACTTGACTCAACTGAAGAAGCTAAGTATGATAAGCGGGCTCGACGAAAACTAACACTCGAGCCTCCTACATCTAAGTTTATGTCAGATGCTCGTAAAGCATGGCATGCAGAAGAGGAAGAGCGAGAGTCTATTGCTATGGAGCTCTAGCCTCACCCTGGTCTCCCCACAGTTGGTACTGCTTTAGGAGACCTAGTTTCTTCCGCACGTTTACTGAATGAGGAAGAGGGTGCAGACAAATCATTTGCGGGAGATGCAGAATCTGTCCTTGAAGACGCACCTCACGACGCTGCTCCTACTGCTTCTCACGTTAAAGAGACGGACCTTTTGTCAAGAACTCCACAGTGGTCGCCCAAAAAGATTTAGGAGCAGATGAGTCTCCTTCTGCTTCTATGTTGTACCTCCTGTACAAGACACACAACCCAGCCCCACAACCGGAGTCATGTCTAAACCTACCATTGCTGAGAATCCATCAGCCTTTCCGTCTATAGATGAAGAAGAGTCTACTAATTATGAACCCTCCTCTCATAGTGATGATGCAAACGATGCGGATGATGGTGGTGATCAAGGTGAAGATAATGAAGATAATGATAACTCGGGTGATAACAGTGGTGATCTTAGTGAATGGGATATCCCGCCACCATCTTCTTCTGATAAGGCGTTAGCCTACGTTCCTCTACCTCTCACTGGTAAGTATCGTTTGTTCCAAATTACGACTCATTTTCTTTCTGTATTTAAATTATTTTCTCGTGCAGATCCTATGACACTTGAGGCAACCACTGTTGTTTCTTCTCTAATGCAACAACTTGTACCACCAACATCTCATGTATTAGAGCAGCCTTGCTTAGAGCTTTCGATGGCAACCCTTCCGCCGACGACTTTATTAACGATTTCTTTAGCCCCGACGGAAGTTGTAGACGTGCCGAGATCATCCAGGATAACAGAATTTACAGCTCTCCAATTGAGTTCATCTCAATTGGATGTCGACATCCCTTCTCAGGCCACTATGCCGAAGTCACTGTTTATGTCAGGAACAGGTTCTGTTGTAGAATTCATTATAACTGTTTATCGATTACAATGAATGCAAAAGAGTAAGCTTCGTACTTTGTAAAACTACTCTTTACAACAAAAATCAAATTACAAGCTCCTTAGAAACAAACGCAGGATCGTTGTTTGGATCGCTGCTTGTGTGGGATCTTTGCCTGTGCCGGGGGTGCGTTAGCCCGTGGACCACCGATTCACAGATTCTGATTGAATCATGAAGGTTTTGGGGATTCTTCCTTCATTTATCGAAGTAAGAATTTAAAGCGAATATCTTATCGATGTAAGTTGTTCACTCTTCTAAAGATCAAGTCAGATCTTAGATCTCTAGGAATCGCCAAAAGCTTCTTGAGAATGTTTGTGAAGAAAGAAGACTCTTTCTCTTGTTCTAATTCACCAAAAGCTCAAGTCTCTATGCCCCAATCTGCCCTCTGTAATCTGCCCCCTGTCAATGATGGCCCTAGGGGGGTATTTATAGCCTCCTTGGATGATAACTGATAAAAATAACCGATCAATAACTGCCCCTTTAGGCACGGCAGTTGCTATTGTCGTTGCCAAAGGGCGTGGCAGTCGACACTATCGCGGCCAAAGGGCGCGGCAGTCGACACTGTCGCGGCCAAAGGGATAGTTACAGCCACGTCCGCACGATCTTGCAACTGCTCTTCCACAACTTTTAACCAATTTTTACGTGGTTTAACCACTTGTCCACGTCAGCACACGTCTCCTTTTTATCATGGCACCACGTGGACATCGTACAACTGTTTTAGAACTACGCAGCAACTTCTCCATGGCTTGCGCGACACCAACTACTGCCGTGCCTATGCGCGGCAGCAAACACTGTCGCGCCTATGCGCGGCAGCAAACACTGCCGCGCCCACACGCTGCAGTTTGCATTGTTCTATGAATTCACATTGTTTTGTGTTGATTCACAGATCCTTTTGCTTCCTTTGGGCTTGTATGATCTCCCATATCTTAGATACTGGTGTTTATCATCTTCTCTTTGTCTTTGAACAGTATTTGGATATCTATGAGTATTTTTAGACGCCTACAGATACCCCCTCCAAAGTATCTCAGACTCATTCTTTTATAGAGGAGTCTGGGACACTTTGGATAAGATAGGTCTTACTTGCAATCCCTTTAGTACTTAGTTGAGGAGATCATGTAGATGGACCTGTAAACGACTTCAACTCTTAACTTCTTCATCTTTTAGTCTACTCAGTGCTTTGTAGAATAGCTAAAATTCTTCCGGTGCTGCGTTTATCGCTTGACCATTGTCGAAATCTTGAACTGAAACTGATGTTTTGATTTGTGAATTAGCTCTTATCGTTGAATTGATGTCGAACTAATTGTCTTCATTGGGAATTCATATCTGGATCGCAATTGAATCCCCTGAGATCATCCATTGAACTTCTTTTTTTAGCCTTATTTTGGCGAAAATCATTAACGCGTTGACAGGCGTTAACACAGTTTATTCTCGTGCATTTACTGGAGTCTACACAGTTTAATCTCTTAAGACGTTGGAGCATGGCGGTCTTGAGTGTCGAGACTGCAGGACTAATTATTCAGGTCGGTTCATCTGCAGGTATAGATTTTATCCTGAGTTTGTTGGATACTCAAGTCACGAGACCAACTAATGAAGCTGGTGCGTCAGTGATTATCGTATTTATAGGATTTTTGAACTAATGAAGCTGGTGCGTCAGTGATTATCGTATTTATAGGATTTTTGGCAAACCCTCAGCCATCAATGGGTTTGATGAGCCTTTACCCATCAATGGGTTTGATGAGCCTTTACCGACTACCGTTTGAATCGGGCTAGCATGCAGATTGTTTAAGTCCATTCTTTATGTAACGTTGTACTAAAAGAATAAACTCTCTTAGACTTGGTGCTATGATGTTGAATACATAGGCTTTGTCGTTAATACGGAAACGTACCACCCGTCGACGTGTGATAGACGTAAATTTATCTTTAATAAGGGATTGAGATAACGTCCCCCACGTATAAAATGTGGATTTGAAAATGTTGATGGGTTACGTCTTTTTGGTAAAAAGATGAACCCGATACTGGAGAGGAAGAATTTTATATTCTATCTCCTAGTCTCCTTTTTGTTGGTAGAGATGAACCCGATGATAGAGAGGAAGAATTTTATATTCTATCTCATCGGATAGGAATAATTTTATACTCCATCTCCTGGTCTCTTGTTTGTTGGTAGAGATGAACCCAGAATCAGAAATTAAGAATTTTATATTCTATCTCCTGATGCAAAAGAAACTCAAAGTGGGATCCCCATTTAGATAATCCTGACTGTCATAAGGTTTTATTATTCAATTCAAAAGTAGACCTCTCGTTCTTAAAATGAATCGAAAGGGGATTTTGGTTGTGGTCTTAACTGTAGTAAGGTTTGACCAAGTGGGAGTTTTGAGACGATCCTAACTGTAGGAAGGTTTGATCGCTCGATTTGTGGACTTCTCGTTCCTTGGAGGAATCGAGAGAGAATTTTGGCTTTGGTCTTAATTATAGGAAAGTTTGACCAAATGGGGGTTTGAGACGATCGTAACTGTTTAAAGGTTTGATCGTTCGATTTGTGGACCTCTCGTTCATGAAAGGAATCGAGAGGGGATTTTGGCTTTGGTCCTAACTGTTTAAAGGTTTGACCAAACGGGGACTTGAGACGATTCTAACTGTTTAAAGGTTTGATCGTTCAATTTGTGGACCTCTCGTTCATGAAAGGAATCGAGAGGGGATTTTGGCTTTGGTCCTAACTGTTTAAAGGTTTGACCAAATGGGAGTTTAGAGATGATCCTAACTGTAGGAAGGTTTGACCGCTCGATTTGTGGACTTCTCGTTCATTGAAGGAATCGAGAAGGGATTTTGGTTTTGGTCCTAACTGTTTAAAGGTTTGACCAAATGGGGGTTTGAGATGATCCTAACTGTTTAAATGTTTGATCGTTCCATTTGTGAACCTCTCGTTCATGAAAGGAATCGAGAGGGGATTTTGGCTTTGGTCCTAACTGTTTAAAGGTTTGACCAAATAAGAATTTGAGACGATCCTAACTATTTAAAGGTTTGATCGTTCAATTTGTGGACCTCTCGTTCATGAAAGGAATCGAGAGGGGATTTTGGCTTTGGTCCTAACTGTTTAAATGTTTGACCAAATAGGGACTTGAGACGATCCTAACTGTTTAAAGGTTTGATCGTTCAATTTGTGGACCTCTCGTTCATGAAAGGAATCAAGAGGGGATTTTGGCTTTGGTTCTAACTGTTTAAAGGTTTGACCAAATGAGGACTTGAGACGATCCTTACTGTTTAAATGTTTGATCGTTCAATTTGTGGACCTCTCGTTCATGAAAGGAATCGAGAGGGGATTTTGGCTTTGGTCCTAAATGTTTAAAGGTTTGACCAAAAGGGAATTTGAGACGATCCTAACTGTTTAAAGGTTTGATCGTTCAATTTGTGGACCTCTCGTTCAGTGAAGGAATCGAGAGGGGATTTTGGTTTTGGTCCTAACTGTTTAAATGTTTGACCAGATTGATCCAACGAAGTGATCGAATCTCATCTTAGCAAAAGAGTATTCGGAAATCACCGTGGGGATGTAGTGTTTATCACTTTGTTTGTAATGATCGGGTTATCCCTAAGAAAATTACATATAGCATTCTTCCGAGAACTTCCCGTTACATGAACCATCTACCCCCAGCTTTCTTTATGAAACTGGGTTTATCATTATATTTAGCTGCATGATCGGGTTATCCTTAAGAGTACCATGCATGGTGCTCTCTAGGAATTTCCCGTGAAAGAAAAGAAATAGTTTTGACTCATATACCTGTTGGAGTATCGAGAAGCAGTTTATACTCGTATACTCTTTGGAGTGAGGGGAAACAGTTTATACTCGTACACCCAATGGAGTTAGAGTCATCTTTACTTGGCTTGTTTCGCCGTTATGGCGCCGGATTCAATTAAGGCTTGGATTTTGTTTTTGAGTCTGATGCAAATCTCGGTGGGATGAAGAACCCTTCTGTGGTACGCACAGTAGTTTGGATCCATAACCCTTCTGAGGTATTTCAATATGGCTGGAGCTTCATCATTTTCGAAAGAATACTCCTTTTGAAACTTCGGATCAAGAGTCGCGTTCCCAGCGATTGTAGATGTCGTCGGTCGGCTTCTCTCAGCTTTCTTTCTTTTAAGAAAGTGTTCAGCTTGTTCACCGTGTATTTTCAAATCTTTCCAAGTTTTGGATGGTACGACCCCCAGGGCTTCCAGGACATCGATGGAGAGATTATTGTGGCATGTTTGCAGGATGAACTCCTCTGTAACAGGATCTCTGCAATTCATTGCCTTGTTACGAAAGCGCTTGACAAAATTGTCGACTAACTCTCCGTCTTTTTGCTTTTCATCCAGAAGGGTTCCGATTGACACTTCGGTGTCATCATCGAAGAAATTGCTGAGGAACAAACTTTCTATGTTATCCCAGCAATTGATGCTCCCTGGCTTAAGACATCGGTACCAATCAAAGACGGGCCCATGAAGGGTGCCAACGAATGACCGGACTATTGAAGCCTCGTTTCTAGAGATCATGCCCAAATGAGACTTGAAATAAATCAAGTGCTGAATAGGCGACCTCTTCCCATCAAACGGTGTGAAGTTGATCAGATTGAATTTTGTCGGGTACGGTATTGAATCTCATTCTCTTGGATAGGGACACGAAATACCCGTCTTCTTTACTTCCTGAGCGGACATCAAAGCATTGACTTTATGTTCAAGGTCTTGTATTTTCTTGTCCTCATCTTCATCTCTCTTTGAGTGATGTTGAGCAGAAATAATTGGGCCACCCATAGTGTTATTAAAAGGTGAAATTGAACCACCCCTAATATTGTTGTTGGGAGGATCCGTTGAACCACCCCCAGTGTTATTATCATTGGGAGGTTTATCAACCATAATGATTTCATCCACTTCTGGATCGTTGTCATCTATAACATTCTGAGTGTGGCGGCTGGATTTAACTCGCTGACTGGATTCAGGCAGTTGAGGCCGTTGAGCTTGCAATTCTTTCATTTGTTGAATAGCCAACTTTATTTCTGTCTTTATCTCAGCTCTAATTTCTTCACGTTGTTTGGCTAGAGCTTCTTGAAGCATTTGAGCAAACTGACCAGGGATGATTGTAAGCACTTCTCTGGTTTGCCCCGTGCTAGACATTGTATCATCAGAAGCAATGGCTGAACAAGTGTCTGAAAGTTCATCCTCCGAGGATATTCCTTCATGCATTCTCTTGTAATCCCTGCGTCTGATGGCTCCTAATTGGAGTCGAGACATCCTTTGAGCAATTCTTGGATTAACTTTTCCTCTCGGGGAAAAGTCGGGATTTGAGTCACTTGAATGCCGCTTAGACTTTCTTTTATCAACCATGTTGATGGTGACTTTAGGGAATTCGTCATCTTGGACAGCTGATCTTCTCTTGCGGAAATGTCTCGGCTTAGGCTTCAACATTTCGGTGAAAAGCCTCTGGAACACTGAGAGTCTTTACAGGATGGCTTCTCGTTTGGAGTAGTCACATTCTGACAGTACTGCTCTAATGAGTCGCATACAGAAACAATGAGAGCTCATTTCTCGGACAATCCTCTTTCGAGTTTTGTTCACACCCTCAGCTTGATAGTACAACTCATCGGTATAATTACCATAGAATCCTATCATCTGTTGGTATGAACCCCCAGGTATAACAATGTCTTTTGACGAACATGTCTTCTTCTGAGGATGTAAAGCCTTGTTGGCGTTCTCAGGACAACTTGTTGTCGCATTTGAACGATCCAAGGTCACGTCAGGAGTCGCATGTTTAGACCCACCCCCTTGCGAGTGCAGAGTCTTAACGGGCTCCTGAGTTTCATTACGAACTCCCAAACGGGTAGAAATTAGGGTTTTCCCATCTTGGAGTTGTTTTGACTTGATAGGAGGATACTTACGACCCCCAGTGTAAGAATCTATTTGGGATTCATTCACCGGACCCAAGTGTTCTTTGACCGGAGCTTTGCTTCGATCTTCAGGTAAAGGATCGAGGCCATCCGCCATTATAATTTTGGATTTTGACAGGTCAAGACTGACCCAGGGTTTCACTGGTGACACAGCGGGTGTTAACACAGTAGACGGACCCGGAACAGACATTGATGGAGTCAAAGGAGTGCTCTTGTGAAACTTTTTTTGGCCGCGGTAGTGATTGGTGTCGCGGTCGAACAGTGTGCCGTGGCAGCGGAGACTGCCACGGTTGAAGGAGATACCGCGACAGTATGAGCTGTCGCGGTTGAAAGAAGCGCCGCGGCAGTGAAGACTGTCGCGGTCAAAGGTTGTGTTATGCAGACCCAATTTTCGTACGAGTTTGGATTTGGGATCCATACTTTGTGATTCTTTGGTGCTTCCTTAGACATTGTTTTCTTCTTTCCTTCTCGTCTTTGTTGTAAAAGAACACAGGCACGAGCGGTGTTTGCCATACGCTTTTGTATGCGTTCTTTGAGGGTCGAACGGGCCCTTTTGACAAGAGTCCATTCCTCCGACGTAAGTTTTGCTGAGATGTGAGTGATTTGACGTTGAGGCGACTGAACCACTTGATGTTTCCTTGATTCTAAGTCCGCATAGTAACGAACTCCATCGGTTTGTTCCAAGGCCTTAGCCAATTGACGAGCGCGGCGTTGGCGTCGCCTCTGACGAGCCCTCTTCGTCAGAGTTGGCGAACTTCGATCGAACGACTCCTTAATTAGGGTGGAATCATTATGAGCAAAGTTTCCGGTTTTAGGGGTCGCTGGGATAATGTTGCGAGGCAAGGCCTCAACAACGATTGGGCGAGAGTCTTTACTTTTAGCCTTCTTTGGCGTATAAGCCTTCTTCAATGATGAGATCCTTTTGTACTTGCGAGATAATGAAGATCTTGAAGAGGATGATGAGAGATATTCCTCAAACTTGGTTTGGTCAAACTCGTATTCGACCGTGGATTCAACTGGAATCTTGATCGGCTGCGACATGACGGTCTCGGCAGCGAGACCGTTTGCTCCCACTGTGGTCGCCAGCTTGTTTACGTCAGGAAAAAGTTCTGTTGTAGAATTCATTATAACTGTTTATCGATTACAATGAATGCAAAAGAGTATGCTTCGTACTTTGTAAAACTACCCTTTACAACAAAAATCAAATTACAAGCTCCTTAGAAACAAACGCAGGATCGTTATTTGGATCGCTGCTTGCGTGGGATCTTTGCCTATGCCGGGGGTGCGTTAGCCCGTGGACCACCGATTCACAGATTCTGATTGAATCGTGAAGGTTTTGGGAATTCTTCCTTCGTTTATCGAAGTAAGAATTTAAAGCGAATATCTTATTGATGTAAGATGTTCACTCTTCTAAAGATCAAGTCAGAGCTTAGATCTCTAGGAATCGCCAAAAGCTTCTTGAGGATGTTTGTGAAGAAAGAAGACTCTCTCTCTTGCTCCAATTCACCAAAAGCTCAAGTCTCTATGCCCCAATCTGCCCTCTGTAATCTGGCCATTGTCAATGATGGCCCTAGGGGGGTATTTATAGCTTCCTTGGATGATAACTGAAGAAAATAACAGATCAACAATTGTCCCTTTGGGCGCGGTAGTTGCTGCTGTCACGGCCAAAGGGCGCGGCAGTCGACACTATCGCGGCCACAGGGCGCGGCAGTCGACACCAGTCGCGGCCAAAGGGATAGTTACAACCGCGTCCGCACGATCTTGTAACCGCTCTTCCACAACTTTTAACCACTTTTTATGTGGTTTAACCACTTGTCCACGTCAGCACACGTCTCCTTTTATCATGGCACCACGTGGACATCGTACAACTGTTTAGAACTACGCAGCAACTTCTCCATGGCTTGCGCGACACATCTACTGCCGCGCCTATGGCGCGGCAGCAACAACTGCCACACCTATGCGTGGCAGCAAACACTGCCGCGCCCACACGCTGTAGTTTGTATTATTCTATGAATTCATATTGTTTTGTGTTGATTCACAGATCCATTTGCTTCATTTGGGCTTGTATGATCTCCCATATCTTAGATACGGGTGTTTATCATCTTCTCTTTGTCCTTGAACAGTATTTGGATATCTATGAGCATTTTTAGACGCCTACAGTCACCTGCTGGCCTCTTACTTGGCTCGACAACTCCGGAACTTTCAGTGCCGTCTCCCATCGTCGTCTCGAGTCCGACAGATGTGCGTGACTTCCTTAAGATTTCTCTTGGTTATTTAGAGAGTCTAGCGAAGAAAGTAATTGAAGTTGTGTTGGCCGGTTGAGATATTTTTGAAACCTTCAAACCTATGCTCACGAATAGTTTGAATAACCTCAAATTTGTGGGTGATGTCCACGTCGTTAAGCGTTGCTCGGAAGCCATCTCACGCCTAGAGGCATAACTAAGGTTCTTAGAGGCCTTAGGTCGTGCTGATATCCAAGCATAGATTGCATCCATGTTTGAGGACATTCGAGCAGAAGAAATTAATAAGTATGAAGCAGCTCAGCGTCATATAGCTGAGAAGGAAGTTCAGGTGGAACATCTGCAGAAGCTGAATGCTCAAAAACAGGCTGAACTAACTCTCTCAAATACTTCTTTGGAAAACTTGTGAGAGAAGATTATTATCGCTGAAATAGAGTTGGCTAGATTGAAGACCCAGTTCAAGCGAGAAGAGACTATTGTTACTGAGCTCAATGTCAAAAGTGTGACTTCTCTGATCAATTATCACACAGAAGCTAGTGCTCTTGAGGAGGCTAGGAAAAAAGTCGCTGCCATGTTGTCCAGTGAGGAGGAGCTTCGTAAGCGGGCTGAGATGCTGGTGCGAGCTGACCTCGAAAAGAAACTCTCTGACCTTAAGTCCCAACTTGCCTCTTTCAGTTTGATGAATTGATGAACTTAGTTTTGTATCATTCTTTTGGTAGGAGCAACATTTATCTTATATTGCTTCATTTTCCCTTGAACAAAAGTGGTACTGTTTTTGGCTTTTCATTGTTTCTTTTGCATATCATATTCTGACATGGAACAATGATATGCCGTTTTAATATCATAGGAGTAATTATTTATTCTTCCTATATTATGCTTTTGCTTCAAGTACTAGAAGAAACCTATGAGTACCAGGGGTGTAATATTAACATGGTGAATTTGTGGCTTTATCGCTCTATTGATGAGGTGATAAGTTGTAAGAGTTATGATCGGAGCAACTTTGAAGACCTATCGCTCTATTGACAAGAGTCGATAAGTTAGAAGTGTTGCGATCGAAGCAACTTTGAGGACCTATCACTCTATTAACGAGAGTCGATAAGTTAGAAGTGTTGCGATCGGAGCAACTTTGAGGACCTATCGCTCTATTGACGAGAGTCGATAAGTTAGAAGTGTTATGATCAGAGCAACTTTAAGAACCTATCGCTCTATTAACGAGAGTCGATAAGTTAGAAGTATTATGATCGGAGCAACTTTGAGGACCTATCGCTCTATTAACGAGAGTCGATAAGTTAGAAGTGTTATGATCAGAGTAACTTTGAGGACCTATCGCTCTATTAACGAGAGTCGATAAGTTAGAAGTATTATGATCGGAGCAACTTTGAGGACCTATCGCTCTATTAACGAGAGTCAATAAGTTAGAAGTGTTGCGATCAGAGTAAATTTGAGGACCTATCGCTCTATTAACGAGAGTCAATAAATTATAAGTGTTGCGATCGGAGCAACTTTAAGGACCTATCGCTCTATTGACGAGAGTCGATAATTTATTTCCGACAATAGAGTTATTATTATGTGTAGGCGTCTGAAATTGCCTATGAGAGCCTACACGAAACTCGAAGCAAAGAGTAGACGAATCAAGAAGGTTCACGTCATTCAGCTCACGCGGGTCGGTCAACATGCGCGCGTCAATCAGCTCATGCGCGTCGGTCAACACGTGCGCGTCAATCGGCTCGCACGTCAGTCAACACGTACACGTCAATCAGTTCATGCGCGTTAATCAACACGCACACGTCAATTAGTTCATACGCGTCGATCAACACGCACACGTCAATCAGTTCGTGCGCGTCGATCAACACTCGCACGTCAACCAACACGGGCAAGTCAACCAACGTGCGTTCGATGGTCAGTCTCGTGACGAAGCGTACAAGTCAACAAATCGACCAAATACGCGAAAAGAACAAGACCCGAAAGAAAAAAATACCAGGAAGAGAAAACGTCGACAGACCGGTGCTAGCGCAGGACGGGACAGACCGACCCGCACAAGCGTGGGTCGGATTGGATTCGACCCGCGCAAGCGCGGGTCGGTTGATTCTGACCCACGCAAGCACGGGTTGGATCTGTCCGACCCGCGCCGCGCAGTCTGAGGCCCGAAACGCGTTTTGATGGTTTTAAAGTGGTTTTTCACAGGATTTGTCTGTTCCAGGGTTTCCTAACTAACTTGATATCATCTCCAAACGTGATTAGGCTATTGTTAACTAAAGATAGAGCCAAATCACTTGTTCTCATCCAAATAACCGCATCCGAGGCCTATAAATATGAGCCAAAGGCCTCCATTTTGCAGATATAGAATTTTATCAAGAGGACGAGGTGCTGCTGGATTGAGGAGTCAAGGAGCACGAATTTTTAGCAAAGGCCAACAAGATCCCAGCAAACATCGGTACAAAGGAGAAGTCATTCGAAGGATCAGAAGCCCGCACGTCCGTTCTTTCAGCGAAAACATTATGTGATGGAGTGATATAGGCAGAATTCAAACTCCGTGATAATGAAAGTCATCATAAGTATGATGTTATCTCGACAAAATTAAAGAGGTTTTGTCGACTGATTTGGTTTTAGAAGGACGCACTACATGGACGTAGAGATTCAACACCATGTTTTGAGAACACAAGGGTAGAGGTACCCCCTGCATTTGGGCCTTTGATCCCAGGGCTAAGCCTTTATTGAAACTAAGCTGCGTATGTCTGGAACAGCGCTAAATAATTTAAACGCATCTCCAGATCGTTGCGTTTGGCTTCGTCCTCATATCTTTTAAACGTAGGGTCTTGTCCTGCGTCTTATCAGAAGTCTAAACAACTATAATAATGACGAAGAGACCACACTTGGTGGGAGTCTCGGAACTCCATATCATCCACATTGATTATTTATAAAAAGACCTGATTGGTCTTGTCAAGAGCCTCAAAACGCTTAAACTTCCGTCTTGAACTCATAAACGAGTTTCTTCTCGTTAATTCCAAAACTCTTCGACTGTTTCGCATCGTCCCCGGCCATGGCCTTCAAGAAATCTTGCTCGAGAGGAGACGAAAGGGCAGCGCACACCATGCCATCGTCGGAGAACGCTTTCGGGTCCACCTCTAGACCGACGTCGACGCCGCCCTCACCGATGCCTGGTCATCAAGGTAAGCCATGCTGTCTTTTCCATTTAGCATCCTTTTTGATAAGTTTTCTTTAAATCCCTTAAGCGGGTTCTAGTTGACGATGACGAATACTGTTCGTCTCCTTCATCTGAACACAGAAAGAAACCGTCTGAAATTGCCTATGAGAGCCCGCACGAAACTCGAAGCAAAGAGTAGACGAATCAAGAAGGTTCACGTCATTCAGCTCACGCGGGTCGGTCAACATGCGCGCGTCAATCAGCTCATGCGCGTCGGTCAACACGTGCGCGTCAATCGGCTCGCACGTCAGTCAACACGTACACGTCAATCAGTTCATGCGCGTTAATCAACACGCACACGTCAATTAGTTCATACGCGTCGATCAACACGCACACGTCAATCAGTTCGTGCGCGTCGATCAACACTCGCACGTCAACCAACACGGGCAAGTCAACCAACGTGCGTTCGATGGTCAGTCTCGTGACGAAGCGTACAAGTCAACAAATCGACCAAATACGCGAAAAGAACAAGACCCGAAAGAAAAAAATACCAGGAAGAGAAAACGTCGACAGACCGGTGCTAGCGCAGGACGGGACAGACCGACCCGCACAAGCGTGGGTCGGATTGGATTCGACCCGCGCAAGCGCGGGTCGGTTGATTCTGACCCACGCAAGCACGGGTTGGATCTGTCCGACCCGCGCCGCGCAGTCTGAGGCCCGAAACGCGTTTTGATGGTTTTAAAGTGGTTTTTCACAGGATTTGTCTGTTCCAGGGTTTCCTAACTAACTTGATATCATCTCCAAACGTGATTAGGCTATTGTTAACTAAAGATAGAGCCAAATCACTTGTTCTCATCCAAATAACCGCATCCGAGGCCTATAAATATGAGCCAAAGGCCTCCATTTTGCAGATATAGAATTTTATCAAGAGGACGAGGTGCTGCTGGATTGAGGAGTCAAGGAGCACGAATTTTTAGCAAAGGCCAACAAGATCCCAGCAAACATCGGTACAAAGGAGAAGTCATTCGAAGGATCAGAAGCCCGCACGTCCGTTCCTTGAGATTAGGCTTTGTCTTAATCTCGAGAAGGGCTACTGATTTCACTTGTTCGATTTCAGCGCTTCAAGCAAATACCTCCTTGGTGAGGTAGGAGCTCTGCCTAATTTTTTAGCAACCAGATCTGATTCACGGTCGTCCACAGATAAACCCCGACACCGGTGAAGAACCCACGCAAGCAAGAGCCGATAAACGGATCTTGTGTTTATTTTCAAGAAAGTTGTAATTTTTATTTTTGCTATTTGAATTCATTTGTAAACAACTAAAGTTTAATGAAATCAAAGATGAAGGCATCTTTCAGCGAAAACATTATGTGATGGAGTGATATAGGCAGAATTCAAACTCCGTGATAATGAAAGTCATCATAAGTATGATGTTATCTCGACAAAATTAAAGAGGTTTTGTCGACTGATTTGGTTTTAGAAGGACGCACTACATGGACGTAGAGATTCAACACCATGTTTTGAGAACACAAGGGTAGAGGTACCCCCTGCATTTGGGCCTTTGATCCCAGGGCTAAGCCTTTATTGAAACTAAGCTGCGTATGTCTGGAACAGCACTACGGATTTGAACGCATCTCCAGATCATTACGTTTGGCCTCGTCCTTATATCTTTTAAACGCAAGGTCTTGTCCTGCGTCTTATCAGAAGTCTAAACGACTATCATGATGATGAAGAGACCACACTTGGGAGGGAGTCTCGGAACTCCGTATCACCCACAGTGATTACTTATAAATAGACTTGATTGGTCTTGTCAAGAGCCTCAAAACGCTTAAACTTCTATCTTGAACTCATACATGATTTTCTTCTCATTAATTCTAAAACTCTTTAGTTGTTTCGAATCGTCTCCGACCATGGCCTCCAATTGATCTTGCTCAAGAGGAGACGAAGGGGTGGCGCACACCATGCCATCGTTGGAGAACGCTTTCGGGTCCACCTCTGGACCGACGTCGACGCCTTCCTCACCAATGTCTGGTCATCAAGGTAAGCCATATTGTCTTTTCCATTTAGCATCCTTTTTGATAGGTTTTTTTTAAATCCCTTAAGTGGGTTCTGGTTGACAATGACGAATACTATTCGTCTCCTTAATCTCGTGCACAGAAAGAAACTTCTATGCTCCTTGACAAAACGAAGGGTCGATCCCTTCGTTTCGACATGATGGTTTAATCCTGTTGCATTTAAGAAAGGCGACGTAGAACTAAATCTCTTCGTTTTGGAAGATCATAATGCAATTTTAATTTATTACATTCAGAATGATTCAACGCGGGTCTAATCTCTTGCGTCTAAGTCAACTTCGACGCAGGCTTAGACTCCTGCGTTTGAATTTATCTCTTTTTTTTATTAACTTTGCTTTTATTTGTTTTGCTACAATGTGGGGCTTCTGCTTCTAAGCCCATCATATCACGTGATCCGGGCTATGCCCCTTCCATCCCACCAATCTCCATGATTCTCCCCAATGAGGACTTCGAACGGGTAACTTATGAGGCTTCTTATCTGGCACCCGATTGTACTCTCTTCCTCCTTAGGCACCTAGAGAATCAAGTGAAACAAGCCTTCTCCATCATGATGCATGGGTGGGGCTCCTTTCTTGAGTTTGAAGGCTCTATCGATGAAGGTTTGAACGCGTTTGCTGAAGTCAACCTCTACCATGCTCAACGTTGTGTAGAGATCATCCACCGTTTCTCAGGTGCTACTCGCTTCTTGGAAGAGCTAAAGGAAACAGATTTGAGGCCCAAGATACAATGGGCCATAAGTAATTCTAGGCTAAAAAAGAAGGTTGCTGACAGAGCCCGAGCTTTCAGCATCTCGGAGAGGAAAGCTATCATCTGGAGCTTGCAGCAGCAGCGTCGTCATGCCAGGGCCAAACTTGCTGCAGGGGAAATAACCCCAGAAGAGTTAAACCTTGGGGATGCCACTTTCGACGCAAGGGTTCGAGCAGAAAAGGAGGCCATCCAAGCATTGCAACAAGAAGCTTCTGCCACAGCTGTAGCCCCCGTTGTTCCAACTCCGTAAGAAGGCTGAAGAAGAGGTGCTGGCGAAGCATGAAAAGGATGTATTTGAAACCGAAGCTTATCTTTTAAGCTTATCTTTATTTTAATCTCCAACAACCCTTACTTTTATTTTAGTTTTGTAATAACTTTGCATTATTTCTCCAAACACTTATTATCTGCATGAAATGAACTGCTGCTGCTTGATAACTTTGCATTATTTCTCCAAACACTTATTATCTGCATGAAATGAACTGCTGCTGCTTGTTTCTTCTTTGCATTTTCTGTGTTGTGGTCTTATTATCTGCATGAAATGAACTGCTGCTGCTTGTTTCTTCTTTGCATTTTCTGTGTTGTGGTCTTCTAAAATGCTGTGATCATCACTTTGAATTAAAGATTCTCTTTGCTATTGTTAGAGTATTCTCTGGAAATTCCCCTGTTATGGTTGAACCTTTGTGAATGAATTCAACGCGGGTCTGTCCCCTTTTAAAAGTTAAAAACGCAGGGTTGGGCCTTGCGTCTAAGAGACTTGAAACGCAATTATGAGACTTGCGTTTAGGAAGGCTAGACGCATTCCAAATTGTTGGGACTTTTCCACAGGATTAGATCATGTTGACAATCATCTGGTATATTTTGTAAATTTTCTTTATTATAATAGTTCTCGACAACTTTAATCATCAGAGGTGTAATGTTAACTTGACGACATACAAAGTAGGAGAAACAATTTACCACTCTTTGTTCAAACGAACTTCTAGTAGGCCACCCCCAGCTAGGCTTACCTGGGGGGAGGGGTTTGACGAAAAGAGACTTCGTAATTTACGTGTAATATTTCTTGAGAAACTTTTCATTAATTGACATCATGAGTCTATCGCCTTTTTTATCGATGAGACGGTAGGCTCCATTGGAATAGACTGTTGTTCGCGGTGAAAGTTGCTTTCATTGATGTCATTGCTTTCTCAAGTAATAGTTTTTCGATTACAAAAGATCCGGTCTTTTTATAAGATCCGGTTACAACAAAATCAAAGAAAAAATAAAAATTATAACTTTCCTTGAACAAATCGCAAGATCCTGTTTTGCGGTCTCTCGCTTTTGTGGGTTCTTCGCCTGTGCCGGGGTTAATCCGTGGACCACCACACGATCTTGATCCGGTTGGATCTACACGATGTGATGGGTGCTATTTCAAGAAGGAAATAACAGCCAGGGGTACTATTTCGCCAAGGAAATAATAGCCTTTAGTAATCGAAATCGACCAAGCGAAATCGAGACTCTTCTCGGGATCAAAGGCCAAGCTTTGATCCGGAGGAAAACCGTGTAGATCTCAGATCTGATCTCTCTCGAACTCCTACCTTATTTGGCGTGGATGATCGCTAAGAACCAGATCTGAGAGTCCGAGTCTTCTAAGTTGAAAATCCGAGGGTGAGTTCTCAATCCAGCAGAGTTTCGGCTCCAAAATTCCAACCCCTCAAAAATGAGCCATGCCCCCCTCTATTTATAGGCAATGAAAGCGGATCTGGGCCCAGATCTGGGCCCAGATCCAGGCTCGGCTCGGCCACCGAGCCACCCCTGGGTGGCTCGGCCATGGCCGAGCCACCCTTGGGGTGGCTCGGCCACCGAGCCACCCTTGGGTGGCTTGGTTTTTGACCGGGTGTTCGCCGTTACGTCCGGCCACCGAGCCACCAAAAGGTGGCTCGGCCGAGCCACCACTTGGTGGCTCAGCCACCGAGCCACCTTGGTAGCTCGGTGAGCCACCTGAGCGGCTCGGTTTTGGCCGAGCTTTTGCCCGGGGTGTGCCGTCTCGTTCGTTTCTGCGGTTTCTGCGGTTTATCCAAACTTCGTTGTTAATCCAAACTCTAATTTGATAGTCCGTATCCTGATTTGGCAATAAATCTGCTTCGGTGTTCGAGTTCGAATCCATTCTACGATTGGATGACTCGTTGACTCACCGAACCGTCAGCTTGATTACGCACGCGAGTGGATGTATTCCGTTGTTTGCGTGCGGTTCGTTAACCTCGTCACCTCGTTAATCCTCTTCGTCACGTGTCACTTGGCTTCAGTCTTGTGGTCCAACGATCGTGTTTAGATACGTCACCCGATGGTTCGTTGGTTTGTCGAATCACCATGCCGAGCTGTGCTAAGGGACCCATAGGCAGTTTTATACGCCTACAGATACCCCCTCCAAAGTATTTCAGCCTCGTTCTTTTATAGAAGAGTCTGGAATACTTTGGATATGAATGTTCCAACCTTCAGTCGGTGTAACGGGACCTTGGAATGGCTTCTGTTCTTGATTCCTTCAATCTTTCAAGCTATTCAGTGCTTTGTCGAATGTCTGCAAGGGTTCCGGTGCTGCATTTATTGTCTGACCGTTGTCAGAATTTTGAACTTGAAGTCAATTCCTGATTTTCTGATCTTTAGCTCGTGTTTGTTGTTTCAACATAGAACTAACCATCGATTGTTGGTAACGCGTTGTTCGGTGTTTGACACAATTTATACTCGTGCGTCTGTTGGAGTCTTGAGAAGCAGTTTATACTCTTATACTTTTGGGAGTGTTGTTGAGTTATCCTTAAGAATATTTTTAGAAAAATACTCTCCAGAAACTTCTCAACAAAAATAGGGAATAGTTTATACTCGTATACCTTATTGGAGTATTTTTCGTGCCCGAATGAGCTGAACCGGCCTGATAATGAGCTGAATCGGTCATCGGTCAATTTGAAGTCGTTTCGACACTCGGTTCAGCTCCAATTTGACTTTTGGTCCAAATCTGGTTCAAACAGGTTTAATCTGGTTCAAGACTGGTTCAACCTAGTTTGGTCTGGTTCAGCCTCGTTTGAACTGATTATCTTCGTCACATCGTGCTGACTCAGGGTTTCAGATCACTGTTCATTGACTTTTGGTCACAACGCGTTGACTGACGTTGACCTAGGGTTACACGTTGACTGGCGTTGACCCTAGGGTTTCGAACGTCGTACTTTGACTTTTTGATCGCAACGCGTTGACTGGCGTTGACCTAGGGTTACGCGTTGACCGGCGTTGACCTAGGGTTTCGGATCACTTGACATTTGTTGGAGTATACACAGTTTAAGCTCTTGAGGTATTGGAGCATGGCGGTCCTAAATATGGGGCTGCAGGACTAACTATTAAAGCTGATTCATCTGCACGTGTGGATCTTATCCTGAATTTGTTGGATGTCTAAGTCACGAAACCAACTAATGGGGCTGATGCGTTAGTGACTTTCCTATATATAGGATTTTTGGCAAACCCTTAGCCATCAACGGGTTTGATGCGCCTTTACCGACTACCGTTTGAGTCGGGCTAGCATGCGGATTGTTTAAGTCCGTTCCGCATGTGACGATATGCTAAAAGAGTTAACCCTTTTAGTGCTACGATATTGAATACGTAGACTTCGTCTTTCTCCTGTGAAAAGACTAAACAGCAACGTGTATCAGACGTTGACTTAGGATTTTTGGCGAATCCTCAGCCCTCAACGGATTTGACATGCTTTTACCGATTATCGTTTGAATCGGGCTTACATACGGATTGTTTTAAGTCCGTTCCGCATGTGACGTTGTGCTAAAGGAATGAACTCCCTTAGACTTGATGCTACGACTTCGAATACGTAGAATTCGCCATTGTTACAGGAATAGGCTACCCGGTAACGCGTGTTAGGCGTCGACTTTAGGATTTTTGGCTAACCCTCAGCCTTCAACGGGTTTGATAAGCCTTTACCGACTACCGTTTGAGTCGGGCTAGCATGTGGATTGTCTAAATCCGTTCCGCATGTAACGTTGTGCTAAGAGAGTGAATTCTCTGAGACTTTGTGCTATGACTTCGAATACATAGGCTTCACCATTATTACGGGAATAGGCTACCCGACAATGTGTATTAGACGCTGACTTATCCTTACTTAGGCTTCGGGATAAAATACCCCAGAATCGAACTCTGGTGTCTTTTTCTACGGAGAAAGACTAAACCGGCGACGCGTGTTAGGCGTCGGCATATCCTTTCTTAGGATTCAGGATGAAATTCCCCATGCGTGTAAGGCATAGATTTTGGTGCTATTAATAACAACCTGCCACAATGTTGAATATGTGGACGGGTGTTCTTTTTAACTGTTAAGAACTAACCGGTAGTGCGGGTTAAGCGCAGACTTATCCCTGCTTAGGTTTCAGGATAGAGTACCCCAGAATCGAACTCTGGTATCTTCTTCTTCGGAGAAAGATTAAACCGGCAGCGCGTGTTAGGCGCAGACTTATCCCTGCTTAGGATTCGGGATAAACTTCCTAGGATGAATCCTAGATTGATAAATTCTTAGAAAAGGTTGGTGTGGGAAAGGAAGAATTTTATATTCTATTTCCCGGTCTTCTTTTAGGGTAAAGACGAACCCGAATGCAAGGAAGGAAGAATTTTATATTCTATTCCTTGATTCTGGAAAGGAAGAATTTTATATTCTATTTCCAGCGTAAAAGAAACTAGAAGTGGGATCTCCACTCCGAGAATCGGACAGATTCGGATAATCCTAACTGTCAGAAGGTTGGATTATCGAATTAAAGGTGAATTCCTCATTTATCGAGAATGAATTGTGGTTTTGGTCCTAACTGTAGGAAGGTTTGAGTTTGAGATGACCCTAGCTGTAGGAAGGTTTGATCACTCGATTTGAAAGTGGACCTCTCGTTCATTGGAGGAATCGAGAGGGGATTTTAGTTTTGGTCCTAACTGTAGGAAGGTTTGACCAAATGGGAGGTTTAAGACGATCCTAACTGTAGGAAGGTTTGATCGCTCAATTTGTGGACCTCTCGTTCATTGGGAGAATCGAGAGGGGATTTTGACTGTGGTCCTAACTGTAAGAAGGTTTGACCAATTGGGAGATTTGAGACGATCCTAACTGTAGGAAGGTTTGATCGCTCAATTTGTGGACCTCTCGTTCATTGGGGGAATCGAGAGGGGATTTTGACTGTGGTCCTAACTGTAAGAAGGTTTGACCAAGTGGGTACTTTACGTCCAGACTCTAACAGAGAGAGTGTTGAGTGCATAGACGATTTTTGTGAGGAAAGATTAATCTGTCAAAAGGATTGAATCTCGTCTCAACAAGATAACTCATGAGAATTAGTGAATTTGATAACAATAATGGAAAACATTCCAACCTTTAGAGTTTAAATGTGGATGTTTTACTTATCATTTTTATAGTGATTGGGTTATCCCTAAGAATATCACCCGTGGTATTCTTTTGGGAACTTCCCGATACTTGAATAATCCACCCCCAGCTTCCCTTGTGGAACTGGGTCCGACATTATACTCAGTTACATGACCGGGTTATCCTTAAGAATATTACATATAAAAATTCTCCAGGAACTTCCCGTGAAAGAAATGAAACAGTTTAGACTCATATACATGTTGGAGTATCAGGGAGCAGTTTAACCTCTTATACCGGTCGGAGGATTGAGAAGCAGTTTATACTCTTATACTTGTCGGAGTCTAGAAAGGAGCAGTTTATACTCTTATACTTATCGGAGTGTTGCCGTTCTCAATTGGCTTACCTTAGCGTTATAACGTCGGCTTCAACCAAGGTTTGGATGTTGTTCTTTAAAGTAAAGCACGTCTTGGTGGGATGAAGGATCCTCCTGTGGTACGCACAGTACTTCGGATCCGCAGTATTGTTAGCTTCCTCCTGATTTGTGATAGGTGGTAGCTTGATCTTGTTGTTTTCAAGGAGGGATTCGAAGATGGCTGTAACGTCTTCGTCCTTGAAGGAATACTCTTTTTGAAGTTTCGGGTCCGAAGTCTTTTGCTGTCTTCGAGATTGCTGTTGTGACGTTAGATTAGCACCACCAGTAGCTGTAGGTGTTTTGCCCTTCCCACGGGAGGCGAAGTTTGAGTTCGGAAGATTCACTGTCGGTTGGCTCCTCTAGGCTTTCTTCCTTCGGAGGAAGCGTTCGGCTTGCTCTCCTTGGACCTTCAAATCCTTCCATGTTTTGGATGGTGCTGTCCGCATTGCTTCCAACACGTCCAATGCAAGGTTGTTGTGGCAAGTCTGGAGAATGAACTCCTCAATGATCGGGTCCCGACAGTTCATCGCCTTGTTCCGGAACCTTTTGACGAAGGTATCAACTAATTCTCCGTCTTTCTGTTTCTCGTCAAGCAACGACCCGATGGATGTCTCGGTGTCATCGTCGAAGAAGTCGGTGAGGAATTTAGTCTCCATGTTGTCCCAGCTATTCACACTTCCTTGCTTGAGGCGGCGATACCAATCGAAGGCGGCTCCCCGAAGAGTGCCAACGAAGGACCGTACCATCAGAGGCTCATTGCCAGAGATAACCCCCAGGTGTGATTTGAAGTAAATCAAATGCTGAGTGGGTGAACCCTCCCCATTAAACGGTGTGAAGTTAATTAGATTGAACTTCGCCAGATACGGGATTGATTCTCATTCTCTTGGGTATGGACAAGGAATGTCCGTCTTCTTCATCTCTTGAGCGGAAATCAACGTATTGATTTTGCTCTCGAGGTTTTTAATCTTTAAGCTTTCACCTGTGTTTTCGCTAGCATTCTCGTTACCACTCCCTGCATTGACGGGAGGATTATTGGTATTATGAGCTTCATTCGCATTTGTGTCCTCATCTTCCTGATTAACCTGGTTACGACGACTTGGTTCGCCTTGCTGGTTTGTCAGTGCTTGGATTTGTTAGTCATGCATTTCTCTCATATTCTACATGACCATCTGCATTTCAAACCTGAAGCTCTCCTGTTGTTTATCCATGGCTTCCTCGAGCATCTTGGCCACTTGTTCCGCACTTATCATAAGTACCTCGCGGGGTTGTCCCTCGCTGGATACCGTATTATCTGATGCGACCGCTGAGCCAGCATCCGATTCTTCATCTTCTGAAGGTAGTCTTGTCCGAATCCTACCATAAGTTGCTCGTATGATGGTTCTAGACTGCAGACGTGTTACACGCTGGGGTGCTTCCGGAATTGACTCGGGATTATCCTGTGTCGATGTCCCTTTGCTGGTCATATTAGTGGTAACCCTCGGAAATTCTCCGTCTTCAACCACCGTTCTCCTTCATCCGAAACGCCTAGGCCTTAGTTTTGGCGTTTTGGTACTGAGTCTTTCGAAAACCAAAATTCTTTCAGGGACTGTCTTGATGCAGTTACACTCAGACAATACTGTCCGAATGAGTTTGGAACATGGGCATTGAGTTTCTAGTTCTCGAGGACTCCTTTTCCTGGTTTTACTCGTACCCCCAACACGATAGTACAACTCGTCTACTTGAAGGTCGGAGTAACCTATCGTGTGTTGGCACAACTTTTCAGGTATAACGCTATCGTCATCAGACGATAATGTTTCCTTCTGAGGGCGAACTGTCTTCCTTGGGCTTTCAAGAGTCACGCGGCTCGAAACACGCCTTTGTGGACGTGAGTTCTCAACAGGCTCCTTGACTTCAATGCGCAAATTGGTGCGTCTAGCTGCCCTGATCTCTTTGTCATGTTGAGGGTGGCGGCGACCCCAAGCATGTTGAGCCGTTCGGGGCTTCTTTATAGCGCCCAAACGTTCTTGAACTGGAGCTTTGCATCGTCCATCGGGAAGTGGACCGAGGTGCTCCAAAATTGACTTCTTTCTTCGGGATGATTCTGTGTGATCTCCCGGAGTAGCCATGGGAATTATCGGCGATTTAGGTTGGTTCGCCGGAGGTTGAACTTTTGCGAAAGGCTGCAAAGGTTGCTTTTTAGCCTGAATCGCCACTTCAGACTTCAGCCTCCAGACTTGGCGGGTTGGTGGTGGCTTTTTGGCCACTTCTTTCTGTAGTCTTCTGTGGGCTTCTTGGACTTGAGCCCGTGCTTACGCTGACAGTGCGCGGCGCTTGCGAATGCGCTCATCAAGTGTTGAACGATTCCGTTTGACATGGATCCATTCATTCGTTGGAGGCTTGGAGGAGCTGCCATTCATTGTTTGTTGAGGCTGTTTGCCTCTCCTGTTCTTTAGATCCGCGTTATAGCGGATTTCGTCAGTGGACTCTATCGCCTTTGCGAATTGCTGCGCCAGGCATTGACGTCACCTTTGGCGGGCTCTCTTTGAGAGAGTCACTACCCCCTGAGTGACGGAGGAGTTGGCCAGAACAGGCTTGACCTGGTTGGAGGTCAGTGGAGCTTCACCCGATGCAACTTTGGCATCAATTGGGGTGAGATCTTCATTGGTATTCTCAACTTCTTCATACCAACGGACCTTTCTCCTAGAGGAGAACTTCTTAGACTTGAGGGGGGAGGTCGATCCGGACGAGGATGACAGATACTCCTCGAACTTTTGTTGGTCGAATTCGTACTCGACCTCCTCCTCGACCGGGATCGAGATCCGCAGCTGCGACGCAACGATCTCGGCAGCGAGATCGGTGGCTCCCACTGTGGTCGCCAGATTGTTCGCGGTGAAAGTTGCTTTCATTGATGTCATTACTTTCTCAAGTAATAGTTTTTCGATTACAAAAGATCCAGTCTTTTTATAATATCCGGTTACAACAAAATCAAAGAAAAAATAAAAATTACAACTTTCCTTGAACAAATCACAAGATCCTGTTTTGCGGTCTCTCGCTTTTGTGGGTTCTTCGCCTGCGTCGGGGTTAATCCGTGGACCACCGCGCGATCTTGATCCGGTCGGATCTACACTATGTGACGGGTGCTATTTCAAGAAGGAAATAACAGCCGGGGGTACTATTTCGCCAAGGAAATAATAGCCTTTAGTAATCGAAATCGACCAAGCGAAATCGAGACTCTTCTCGGGATCAAAGGCCAAGCTTTGATCCGGAGGAAAACCGTGTAGATCTCAGATCTGATCTCTCTCGAACTCCTACCTTATTTGGCGTGGATGATTGCCAAGAACCAGATCTGAGAGTCCGAGTCTTCTAAGTTGAAAATCCGAGGGTGAGTTCTCAATCCAGCAGAGTTTCGGCTCCAAAATTCCAACCCCTCAAAAATGAGGCCACCAAGCCTATTTATACACCTTGGTGGCTCGGTGAGCCACCTGAGCAGCTCGGTTTTGGCCGAGCTTTTTCCCGGGGTGTGCCGTCTTGTCCGTTTCTGCGGTTTTGCGGTTTATCCAAGCTTCGTTGTTAATCCGAACTCTGATTTGGTAGTCCGTATCCTGATTTGGCAATAAATCTTCTTCGGTGTTCGAGTTCGAATCCGTTCTATGATTGGATGACTCGTTGACTCACCGAACCGTCAGCTTGATTCCGCACGCGAGTGGATGTATTCCGTTATTTGCGTGCGGTTCGTTAACCTCGTTACCTTGTTAATCCGCTTCGTCACGTGTCACTTGGCTTCGGTATTGTGGTCCAACGATCGTGTTTAGATACGTCACCCGATGGTTCGTTGGTTTGTCGAATCACCGTGCCGAGCTGTGCTATGGGACCCATAGGCAGTTTTATACGCCTACAACTGTCTCTATCACAAAGGGCCCTTCCCATTTGGGATTGAATTTTATTTTGGTTTTGTGTATCATCATCATAGGTCGTCTGACGGCTAAGACCAAATCACCTTTCTTGAAAATCCGTTCTTCAACCTTTTTTTGGAGGCTTTAGAAATCCGGGCTTGACATAACTCAATCTGCTGCTGGGCTTGAAGTCGCTTGTCATCTAAGGCTTCAAGTTCCTGAAGGCGCAGTCGATGTTTCTCTTCTTCTGTCATTCCGGTCGCGATGGTGATTCTCATGGAAGGGATCTGAATTTCTAACGGTAGTACAGCTTCGCAACCGTATACCAAAGAGAATGGCATAGCTTTTGTGGGGGTCTTCATCGTTGTGCGGTAGGCCCACAGACATTCGCCGAGTCTTTCGTCCCAATCGTGTCGGCTCTTGGAAATAAACTTTTTGAGAAGCTTTACAATGGTCTTATTAAAAGCTTCTGCAAGGCTATTTGCCGGCGGATAATAGGCCGTAGATGCAACACTTTGGATTCTAAATTTATCACAAAATCTCCAAAATCCAGAGCTGACAAATTGTGTTCTATTGTCATGGACTATTTGTCTCGGCACTCCAAAATGATAGATGACGTGATGTTTGATTAATTTAATCACGTTCGAAGTCTTGACTTCTTTCAGCGAGATTGCCTCCACCCATATGGAGAAGTAATCGATCATGATCAAAATAAATCGGTGTCCCTTGGAAGTCAGAGGAGAGATTGGTCCTACGATATCCATTCCCCACATCTCGAATGGCCAAGATGTAGATGTAGGATGTAAGTTCCCTGATGCTTGATGGATAAAGTTATCATAAATTTGACACGCATGATAACGTTTAGCATAGTCAATTGCGTCTGAAAACATTTTTGGCTAATAATAGCCAATTCGTCGGAGGCGATCTTCCAACTTAGCCCCGGGTTGATGAGCTCCGCACATTCCGTCGTGAGCTTCCTTGAGAGCCTCCTTTGCTTCTTTTCGAGAAAGGCATCAAAGCAAAATTCCATCGTGTGACTTATGATACAAAGTTTGAGAAATTGCGTCATAATAGAATCAGAGGGCCTTTCGTTTGATGGTGGCCGCTTCCTTGAAATTGTCAGGCAGAATTCCATACATGACATAGTCAATATACGGGAAGCGTCAATCCCTAGATTCAAGCTCCATTAAAGTCGTGCAGACTTCTCCTATAGCTATCTTGTCTGAACTTTCTTTTACGGGAAGTTGGGAACAATATAATTCGTGTCCAGTGACAGAAATCATGGTTTCAGCCCCTGGGAGCAATGCTAGTGAAGTTGCCAACGAGGCTAAAGCATCTGCATAAGCATTTTGAGCTCGTGGAATATATCCAATGAAGAATCCTTCGAACTTCTTAGCTTGCTTTAGCACTGCGAAGTAGTACGGGATCAGATCTTCATGGCGTACTTCATATTCCCCTCGGACTTGATTTACGATGAGCTGAGAGTCACCGTAAGCCTCAAGATGCCGAACATTAAGTTCTTCAGCAAGATGCATTCCTAATAGCAGTGTATTATACCCAGCTATATTATTGGTGCAGAGTTCAATCAGGGAAAACCCACTTGGGATCACGTGACTGTTTGGGGAGATGAGTACTATTCCTACTCCTACGGTAATTGCTCCTTGAGGATTTGTTCTGGATGCACCATCGAAGAAGAACTTCCACACTTGCATGCCTTCTTAAGTGACGTAGGCTTCGGCAACTTCGTCGGGCAATTCTTCATATAACTTAGACGTTCCGGGCATCGGATGATTGGCTAAGAAGTCTGCCAACGCTTGGCCTTTAACAGCTTTCTAGGGCATGAATCGCATGTCATATTGGGATAGGAAGATTGCCCATTTTGCCAACCGACAATTCAGAGATGATGGGTTCATCATCAGAACTCTCAACGGATTTACCTTAGAAATGACATGAATTGTTTGTCCTACCAGGTAATGTCGCATCTTTTGGACTGCGAATACCAAAACGAGACATTCTTTCTCGATCGAATTATACTGATGGCTCCCATCATGATCCTACTTAAGTAGTAGATGGCTTGTTCTTATCCTTGGTCGTTATTTTGGGCCAATAACTCTCCAAGAGAATGATCCATAGCTCTCACATATAACAGGAATGGTTTTCCTGATATTAGGGCCACAAGAACCGGTGGTTGAGTGAGGTATCTCTTAATCTCTTCAAATGCTTTCTGACAGTCTCCATCCCAAACAAAGGACACTCCTTTCTTCATGAGATTAGAGAAAGGTTGGCAATATCTCGATAGATTAGATATGAATCTCCGGATGTAAGCCAATCTGCCTTGCAAACCTCTAAGTTCTTTGAGATTCTTCGGAGGCGGCATGTCTTGCATAGCACGAATTTTCTCTGGATCAAGAGAAATTCTCTTGGATGTAATGATGAATCCCAGGAATTTCCCGCTTGATACCCCCAGGAATGATTTTGTTGGGTTCATCTTCAAATGATGCGCTCGCATGATGTCGAACATTATCTTCAGATCTGTGAGATGATCACCTTTATGTTGGCTTTTTACTACTATATTGCCAACGTAGCATTCAATCTTCTTACGCAGATGTTCATGAAAGATTGCATTCATTACTCATTGATAAGTGGCACCTGCATTTTTTAAGCCAAAGGACATCACCGTGTAGCAATACACCCCTAATGGTGTTCTAAAAGCAATATGCTTTTCGTCTTCAAGATACATCTTGATCTGATTGTACCCGGAGAATCCATCCATGAAAGACATCCTCTCATATCCACAAGTGTTATCGATCATGACATCCGTGACGGGTAGTAAAAATTCGTATTTTCGACAAGTTGCGTTAAGATCACGAAAGTCAATACATATCCGGACCTTACCGTTCTTCTTGGGAACTGGAATAATGTTGGCTATCCAGTCAGGGTGTTGTTCCTCTCTGACAAAACCGGAGTCTATAAACTTTTTAACTTCTGACTCGATTGCTTCCATGATCTCTGGACGAAACCTACGTTATTGTTGTTTAACGAGTTTTGCGTCCGGATCTATGTTGAGACGATGCATGGCTATCTTCGGATCAAGGTCAGGCATATCTTCATAGTTCCAAATGAAGACATCTATATATTCTCGAATAAGAGAAATAAGTTATTCTTTCTCAGATGGAGATAAACCTTCACTTATGAAGATTGGTTTAGGATTGGATTCATTTCCCATATTGACTTGGGTTACCTTATCTTCAATAGGTGGCTCGCGCTGCTCGAAACGCATATCCCATAAAGTATTAAGGCGCTTGATCCAGGGGTCATTGGTCGATTCAATCAATTCTTCATCACCCCCTGTATCTTCGTCTGAGTGACTAGTTAAAACCATGTTCATAGTCAAACTTTTAAAGAAAGGTCCAACACTAACGTTGGATTCCTATGAGGATGTTTCGGATGAATGGTCTTCACATAAACAGCCACACATTTTGTTTTTTGAAGGAGAAGGGGTTGTGACTTAACTCACTCCTCTTCCAGTCTTTTGATAATAATTGCGTGGTTTTCCTTCTGGAGTCAGAGACATTCGAATTGGTGGTCGTCTTCCTTTTCTGAAGTTTAAACCTTTTTTCTAACCAAAATTGTGACCCATTCATTTTATTAAATGGATACAATTAGGCTCGTGGTAATGGAATTGAGGATCCTCATTATCTTCTTCTGAACTTCCTCGCTAGAGTAATTCAGGTTTGACTTTACCGAAGTAAATGGGCTTCTGCCCTTTCCTTTTGGACGAGACTTTGAAGAACGCCTTCTGTGTATCTTCTACTTCTCTACTTAAATCGAAGGATGACTTAATCGGCAACGTGAGTGATGCCTATGCACACAATGTGTGCCATAGATTGGTACCTGCATCAATATCATTCTCTATTTGTTCATTAGTAGAGGGTTCATCGGACAAGTACGCCAAAATAAAGTCTTCATTAATGCACCACTCGCCCTCACTCGGTACATTCTTATTATTTTCGACCTGACCCATTACATTAAAGTTCAACTCCCATGGGCAGTCTTCCTCCGGATCTGGTTTAATGTCGGGTTCATTACCACTGTCAGCATCCTCTTGTGATTTAGGTAGAAGACAGAATTTGTGTGAAAATTTTCCACCCCTTTGAAAGGGTACTTTTCCGCAAACAGGGTTCGAACTTCTCCTTCATCATTGGCATACTTCATGACCTGATGCAGGGTAGACGGGATAATACGGTTCGTGCGAATCCATGGTCGTCCTAACAATAGATTATAGGACGTGTCTGCATCTATAATGTAATATGTCACTTCGGACTTGAGATCTCCGATTTGACACCTGAGCTTGATCTTCCCCAGGGGTCGAGTATTGTTGGTGTTGAAACCAAAGATAGTAGTCTGGGTGGTGTTCAACCGATGCATGAGAATCCCTAAGACCTGCATGACCCTGTAAGGCATGATGCTGAGTGTTGAGCTCGGGTCAACTTGAACACGACTGATTTCTGAGGACCCAATGTACCCTGTGTAGTACAAAGGCCTCTCATGCTTGTGCTTGACTTGCATGTCTTCCTGAGTAAATGATATGTAGGGTAAACTTCTTGCTGCTTGTAGACACAGTATACAAGACTAGACTTCATAAGCTTTAAGAGTCGGAATGACTTGAGTGATAAAGCTTTCCGTGTTTGTTAAAGCTTCAATCAGAGCTTCCTTGGTGGTTTTAGACAATCTCAGGAGCTCATACAGGGTAATCCTAGAAGAATGTTCTTATTTTACCGAGTTTCCTTTTGTTTCCCTTTGTCAGTTGACTTTTTAGGAACAGAACCCCCAGTGTCTTGGTGTTGTTGTTCTGCTTCTTGAGCATTTTGATCATAGTCTTTCAGGTAAACTTTTCCTGACCGGGTGCCAGGATTATCTCCCGGATATGCTGGAAGAACAATCCTTTCTTCTTCTGAGTCAGTGAGAGGATTGAGATGATCATCATTCTCATTTTACGGAGGGGCTAATCATATTGGATGACTTAGCCTTCCCTCTTTTTTTTTGGACGAGGCGTTCGTCCACTGTTGGTCTTCAACCAGGTCGGGATGGACCCACATGATCTCCCCTTTTGAGGTAGTGAGGGGTACCAACCCCCTTGTCTTTCTGACCGTGTAAGTCAGTGTTTTTATGTGTATTTCCCCTTTAGGGATAGGGACAACACTATCTGTAGCTGCTACCGGAGGGAAATCACCAAACTGGACCGCTATCAAATTGTTGGATACGGTCTTCTGCTCGGACTTTAATGTAAGCACATTGGCATTTACCAAAATTTACAAGATATCCTTGAAGACATAGAATTTTTGGGTGGGATGTCCTAGGAACCTGTGATAACGGCAGTAATTAAGGTCGTCGACTTTTCCTGCCTCATCTGGTTTTCTGACCTCGGGAAGTTGTAGTTTGTTATTCTTCCGGAGTAATTGGAACAAAGTATCCATGTGCTCCTCCTTGAACGAGTACTGCTTGGGTGTTCTTTGCGGGTTTGGTGTTTTGCCCTGCTTGGCAGGTGATCCCCGAGTGCTAGCGTCGGCAACCAAAGTCTCTTTTCCCTTGGAGCGCGGAGCATTGTTCTGATTACATTGTTGTTGTGGCTTAGGTTGAGTAGTTTCTTCGGCCTTGACTCGAGAAACGATTTCTTCGGCCTGTTCTCCTTGCAAAACCAGTTGTCTCCAGGAGCGACATTCTGCTATCCCTATTTGAGCAAGGAGCTGGGTCTATAAGTTATGCCTATAAGTTTTGACCAAAGTTGATTGGGTCATACCTGATGGGCATCGTAATGCCATGCTGCGGAATCTCTCAACATAAGTTTTGATGGACTCTCCCTTCCTTTGCTTGGTGGTAAGGAGAGTCGGGATCGAGACTTCTGTATTATCTTCGAAGAACCTGGCCAAGAAAAATCTTTCTAGATCTACCTATTTTTGAATAGATCCAGCAGGCAGCTTCATGAACAATTCAAAAGCAACACCCTTAAGGGTGCTGATGAACAAACGGGTTAGAATGGCGTCGTTTTCTATCACATCTCCTGTCTGTGACTTAAAGTAGTAGATGTGTTGGTTCGGTGATCCTGTGCCATCATAGGACTGCAAGGTTAGAGCCTTAAATTTTGATGGATAGGGAGCTGTGTGTCATTCAGCAAGATAAGGCCGTACCACTCCTTCCTCGCAAAGTTCACTTCTATTAGCGATTGCGTTGAGGCGAGCCTTTAGTTCATCGACCTTATACAACTGAGGATTCATTTCTCATTCCTTCTCATTTTGGAGGAGGATTCCAGGTTGTGAGTTTCGCGGTCTGAATTCTCAGGCGCTTTCTGCTTTCCCTTTGAAATTGTTCTCCAGGAAGACTCCGGTCTTTGGCCTTTTTCTGCAAGGAGCTGGGCCAACATGTCTTTCATCTGGAGGAGTGTCTCTTGCTGTGCCTGGAGTATGGCATGATGTTCATCAACTCTCTTTGCTAAGTATTCGGAGCCTCCAGTCATGTAAACGGGAGTCTCTCGTGCTATGACGGATAACTCAGGTGCGGATAACTCCGATGCGAGTTCGGATGCGCCGATATATCCCTTCAAACTCGTCACAGATTTCCCAGACAGTCGGGGAATGACTTCTTTCTGATTCGTCTGAGCTGGGAGCTGAGGCCTTCCCTCTACCTATCATATTAATAGTGACTTTGGCATGTTCATCTTTGGCTATTTTCTTTTTATGATGACGTCGTCGCTTGACAGGCCTGGCAACGTCTGTTAATCAGTTGAATAGCGATTGTCGAGGTTCAGGTGCATAGCAGTGACATTCTGAAAGGACTGTGGAAATAAGCTGCTCACATTGACATGAATGAGCTACTTGTTGTATCGGTCTCCCTTTCGACAACCATTCTCGTAGATCAGAGACTTGAGAGGAATCTCTTTCTGAGCGAGAGGATAGCAATGCCCCCTGCCCTTGAGTGGGTGAGACTGGTTTTTGTCGGACATGAATTTTAAACCCCTGCCGACCCCCTTGAACTTGGCGGACTACATCGCGTTCTGGAGAAGAAACGCGAGGGTCGCGTTGTGATTTACCAACCCTAGGCCAAAACCTACGTTTGGTTAATGGAACAGACCCTTGAGGGTCCTGTTTTAGGTGAACCATGTGTCGATGAGGCTTGTGTTTAAGTTGTATCATGCGAAGCTCATAATGGGGTTCGTTACACCGAAGTATGCGTTCAGGTGGAGGTCCAAGAACGCGTCCTTCATGTTGGTTTAGATTTCGACTATCTCATAGATGAGCTCGTCGTATGGATCTTCTCCTTCTTCGAGCTGCATTCTTCTTGGCTTGTTTCAATGCTTTGGCAATAATGTCGTCGGCGTTGATTGGATCTTTCTCCGCCACTGGTTGTTTATGACCCGACACGGAGCGTGTGGACTTGGGCCTACAATTGTCAACTCGTGAAACGAGTTTGACAGATTCCGAGCCCATTCCTTCCAAGGAAGGACCATTTGAACAGTCTTGGTCAGATGGTGAGACCGTCAATGATACTGTGGCAACAGTTGGCTTATTGATCTCTTTGGAGATCTTGCTAACATTACGCCTAGCTTTGGGGCTAAGCGATCCAGAGGAGAGGGCTTCCTCGTATTTGGCTTGATCAAACTCTATGATGAGAGTTTCCATGGTCGTTCCAACGAGATGGACGTCAGATTGTGCCACCACCTCTTTGTCAGAGAAGCTAATCCCCAGCGGAGTCGCCATCTTTTGTTTGGTGGAAAATTTGTAGTAAATAAAATGAAAGAAATTTGATTTGTATTCTCTCGATCTTAATTACAATTTGGATTTTCGATTACAAAAGAGAGAATAATTGATCTGAATTCTCCCCTTTGTTTAAATCTAGGTTCTTCACGGTAGCGATGAGATGCCTCCCTCGAATGTTTGCGTTGAGTTTGCTTCTCGTTGATGATCCGAACGTCTTATTTTACTAGAACAATTGGAGAACTCTTCACGAGTTTTATGACTCAGAACAAGTGCAAAACTCTATCAAAAGAGTTGTTTGAAGCGAATAATCGGTTAATACGCCAAGTATATGAATTCTTTGTTGCTGAAGAATGCCTTCCAAGCCCTAGCCCTTGATCTCGACTTTTGGAAGTTCGATCTCCAAAACTCTAGCTGAAAGAATCCTCCTCAGATCATAAAAAATATGACCCCTTCACTCTGTGGAGTTTGTTGGGATTTATAGAGAGATTAGGGGTGTAACTACCCCCTTAATCCCCTCCTAAATGGGGGTTTATTCACCCCATTAATCGGGTGTAACAACCCACTCGAACCACTCCCCAGATCATGGGTGAAAAACGGTTTGGGAACTGTTTGGATCACATTTGAACGAGTCCAAGCCATGATTTATGCTTTGGGCATGAACCTACGTTCAAACGCATGCTTTTGGATGATGCGTCAGTGTCTGAGTTTGAGATGCGTCCACAGTTGAATCGGTACCGCGTTTGTGATGCGTTCAGAGGCTGAAAACATTGCGTTTATGCTGTGTTTGAGTTGCGTTAGTAGCTGAAGATGTGGTGATTGCATTGCTTTGACTCTGGAACGTAATCACTTGTATTTCAACTTTGGGATGCAGGGATGAATTCTGCACCTCAATTTGAAGAAATTGTTGACTTGTAATCTTTTCTTAATCTACATGAGAATCCTCCAATTGTAGCCTTCCTTTGTTGATATGAAAGTCATCTGATGGTAACCTTCTTAGCCAAAACTGTTGGTTGATGTTTGATAGGGGTCAACTATCTATTGTGATTTTTAAACAGCCTACAAGTATACTTAGTCAAGATAAAGTTACTAACTCTACTGTCATTGTTCAATTTTAAGATAAAGTTATTAAGATATGTGAATATATCCATGAACTTTCCTACTGGGAGCAATTGCAGAAAAAAAAAGAGTAATAATGGTCAGAAAGCATAAAGATTTAGACATAAACTTTAACAATAACATTGTTCAAGGTCCAAACTTGAGAAACAATATACACTTTTCCAGCTAAACTAATCTCACACAAAAACTATACCATCTAAATATTTAGTAGTTGTAAAGCTAGAAAGAAGAATCCAAAACGCATGACACAAGTCTCTGCTCAAAATGAGTCAATATGTATCATTATAGAGATAACATAAATATCCAGGAGTAATGATACAAGAGACTACTCATTTCCATTCTTACCAGCTCTTTTTGCCAAAATTTCTCTCTGAAGGTTGATGATATATTCTGCTTGAAGAGGATTTATGGAACTAGTATCCATAGACATTATTTTAGTTTCCTCACTTCGAGCTTGAAGTTCAATTTCCTTTTCTCTAAGAGTGTGAGTGGACCTATGACCCATGCTTTGAGTGGACTCAAGTATGGGGGGACACAAGTACCCTATGCTCACAGTCCCCCCTATATTGCTCTCATGCTCACAGCCCCCCCACCCCCCTTATACTTTCGTGCTCTCCTTGGTGAGGTGGTTCCAGCAAGGCATCTATCCCTCTCTCTTGCCTAAAAATAGAGAGGAAGAGAGAAGAGAAAGTGGTGGTGGGAAAATAAGTGGGGAAAGATCTCTTGAGTGAGTAGAGAGGAAAAATAAGAGAGAGGAAGAGAGAACTTGTAATAATTTGGTATTCTCCTCATAGTAAAAACCCCCTTCCGTGGATGTAGGCAAGTTTGCCGAACCACGTAAATCTCTTGTCTCATCTTTTACTGTGAGTTTGGTATTGCTTGTAGGTTTCCTCGACAAGTGAGGGAACTTGTAATAGTTTGATATTTTCCTCATAGTGAAAACCCCCTCCCGTGGACGTAGGCAAGTTTGTCGAACCACGTAAATCTATTGTCTTGTCTTTTCTGAGAGTTGGTATTTATTGTAGGTTCCCTCGACAAGTCAGTCCTAGAACTGATGAGAGGTTGAGCTGGAAAAAGAGTTGGTCATTGCTTGTTGGATCCCTCGATATTCAGTCCTAGAACTGCTGAGAGGAAGAGTGTATATCTTACTTTGTTGAGATATTTCACTTTCTATTCATGTTTCCTTTGAGAAACAAGAATATAGAGGTTGACTTGTGCTTTTGTGGCAACAAAAGCCAGAACTATCTCTCAGGTGATATCACTTCCGTGGCGTGAGGGCGTGACTCTGCGCCCAACAATTGGTATCAGAGCCCTTATTCAGATTGGTGGTGGTTGAGCTACTGATCTGAGGTGGTGGTTGACTATTGTGTGGTGAATACAAGGTATTTGTTGAAATTCTTGAGAGAAGCAGATTTATTTATACAAGCGGAGAATGGCATCAACAAGTAAAACAGTTAAAGTCAAAAAGTACAAGATAGAAAATTTCAATGGGAAAAATAATTTTTCCTATTGGAGGATGCAGATAAAAAATTCGTTGATTTCGCAGAAATTGCACAAAACTTTGGTGGGAAAAGAGAAGAAGCACAATGATATATCTGATGAGGATTGGGAGGAGCTGGATCTGGAAGCACGTGCGATGATTATCCTATGCCTTGAATGGGATGTAGCTTTCTTGGTGGACGGGGAGGAAACGGCTACGGACGTGTGGTTAAAGTTAGAGAGTACCTTCATGACGAAGAGTCTAACGAATCGGATCTATTTAAAACCCAAATTGTATACTTCCAAGATGCAGGAGGGTTCATCAATCCGGGAATACATCAACAAGTTCGATAGGATCTTATCGAATTTGAAAGACATTGAGGTGACAGTGGAAGACGAGGATCAGGTACTTCTACTACTTCTATCTTTGCCGAAGTCTTATGAGAATCTGGTTCAAACACTGATGCTTATGGGTAACAGTTTCTCGATGGATGAGACTAGAACGACGCTTCTAGCGGATGATCTTTGAAAAATTATAACTGGTGATATGGCCACTAGTGGTAACAAAGAACAAGCGCAGGGGTTTTTTACCATAGGAAGGGGCAATGAGCGAGGAAAGGGCAAGGGAGGAAAGTCTAGATTGAAATCGAGACCTCTTGTAGGAAGACCGTTTTTTAAATGCGGTGAGCTAGGGCATTTCAAAGTCAATTGTCCTAACAAGAGAGTAGGTGAGAAGAAGAACAACAACAAGACTGAAAGACGAGAAGGCAAGGAAGAGGCTAGCTACGCTTCAGGGGAAGGGAGCGATAAAGAATACTATGTCATCACGGATGGCGAGGATACCTCCGGGAAGTGGATACTTAATTCAGGTTTCTCTTATCACATGTACCCAAATAGGAAGTGGCTTACTACCTATAGAAGCATTTATGGTGGAACCGTATTGATGGGGAATAACCATGCTTATAAAACGGTAGGGCTCTGTGATATAAAAACAAGATGCATGATGGAATGGTCAGAACCCTAACGGACGTGCGACACGTTCCTGACTTGCGGAAGAATCTTATCTCAGTTGGTGCTTTGGACTCCGGTGGCTGCAAGATTGTTACAGAGAACGGAGTGAAGAAGGTTGTTCGAGGTTCCTTAACAGTGATGAAGGGTGTTCGTCATGGTAATCTATATACTCTCTCGGGTACGACGGTGACAGGAGATGTAGCAGTTGGAGCTGAAGGAAGTGGTGGAGACCCATGTGAGCACACACGATTATGGCATAGGCAAGTTGGGCACATGTCAGAGAAGGGTCTGGATCTGCTTGGTAAAGTGGGTTTGCTAAAGAATGTGAAGAAACCTTACATGGATTTTTGTGAGGATTGTGTGTATGGAAAGGCGCACGGGGTCCAGTTTCTGAGGAGCAAGCACAAGAGCAGAGGGATACTAGATTATGTGCACATGGATATTTAGGGTCCGGCTTCGACAACTTTCAAGGGTGGTTCCAGATATTTTGTCTCATTCATAAATGATCATTCAAGGTACGCTTGGGTTTATTTTCTGAAGCATAAGAATGAGGTATTTGAGACATTCAAGAAGTGGAAGGTAATGGTTGAGAACAGGACAGGAAAGAAATTAAAGACACTGAGATCTGATAACGGTACAGAGTATACAGACGGTGCTTTCAAGGAGTTCTGTGATCAAGAAGGGATTGCCAGACACTAGACAGTCATGTCTACATCATAGCAAAATGGGGTCGCAGAGAGGCTGAACCGAACACTATGGGAGAAAGCAGTGAGTATGCGATCTTATGCTGGTTTGGGCAAAGAATGATGGGCAGAGTCGATTGCTACAGCTTGCTATATAGTGAATTGATCTCCACATTCGACATTGGATGGTGATACACTTTATCGGGTGTCGTCAGGGGAGCATGTAGATTATGAGAGGCTCCGAATCTTCAGGTGTACCGCCTACTATCACGTCAATGAGGGAAAGCTTGATGCGAGGGCCAAGAAGGTAATTTTCTTAGGGTATACAAAGGGTGTAAAAGGCTATCGCCTTTGGTGTATAGAAGATTCGAAGTTCGTGATCAGTAGGGACATTACCTTTGATTAGAAGTCCATGATTGCTAGGATGCCTAAGGATGATGGTGTTAAGACTATTGGGAATTCTAAGTCCCAGGTATTGATATAGAACCTAAGGACCAACCAGGTTCTAGTCATGTTCAAGTAGGAAATCAGGTAGATGATGAGCTTGAGCAAGAGGAGGTTCAGAGGAGAATACACATGCACTACAACAACAGCAGCTCGAGGATAGCTTGGCTTCCACTAGGCCAAGGTGAGCATATAAGCAGGTACAGAAGATGAGGGCTGATCAACCCCTGAAGCACAATGGGCAAGTTAATTTGGTTGAGTACGCACTCTCGGTGGAGGAAGATGAGCCGATCTCCTTCAAGGAAGCTATTTGGGATAGAGATAGCGAGAGTTGGTTGGCTACGATGGAGGAGGAGATGGAATTTCTCCGGAAGAACCAAACATGGGAGGTGGTCCCATTGCCCGTAGGAAAGAAAGCTATAGGTTGTAAGTGGCTGTATAAAAGAAAGAAAGATCCTTCAGAGCTCGGTGGTACGAGGTACAAGGCGAGCCTAGTGGCAAAGGGGTTTGCATAAAGAGAGGGTGTGGATTACAATGAGATATTTTCTCCGGTGGTGAAACATACTTCTATTCGGGTGCTATTGAGTATTGTTGCTCATTATGATCTTGAGCTGGAACAACTCGATGTCAAGACGGCCTTCTTGCACGGAGACTTGGAGGAGGAAATCTATATGCACCAACCTGAAGGTTACAAGGTTGAAGGTAAGGAGAATCATGTATGTCACTTGACGAAATCACTATATGGATTGAAGCAATCTTCTAGGCAGTGGTACAAGCGATTTGACTCCTTCATGCTAAAGCATGGGTTCTCCAGAAGCGATTATGACTATTGTGTCTCTATTCAGAAGCTTCGTGGTGGTGATTATATATATCTCCTTTTGTATGTGAATGACATGCTTATTGCTTCTAAGAGCAAGGTGGAGATAGATAGGCTAAAATCTTAACTTTGTAAAGAGTTCGAGATGAAGGACATTGGCACTGCAAGGAAAATACTGGGTATGGAGAATAGAAGAGAGTGGACGAATCGGCGATTGTTCTTAAGTCAGAAGGGCTACATAGAGCGGGTGATCGTAAGATTCGGGATGCAAAGTGTAAAGTCGGTGGCGACTCCGTTGGCTCCACACTTTAGGCTTTTAGGAAAATAATCTCCCACTACAGCGGAAGAGAAGGCGCACATGGAGTGCGTTCCCTATGCTAGTGCAGTTGGCAACTTAATATACGCAATGGTGTGTACACGTCCAGATATTTCATAGGCGGTTAGTGTGATCAGCAGGTTCATGGCGAATCCGGGAAAGACGCACTGGGAAGCGGTGAAATGGGTCCTCAGGTACTTGAAAGGTATCGCGGATACGGGTCTGTGTTTTGGTGGAGATACATGTCAGCTCGACGGGTTTGTGGACTCAGATTATGCGGGCGATCTAGATAGACGACGATCTACTACTGGTTATGTATTCAAGATACATGGGGATCCAGTTAGTTAGCAATCGATGTTGCAGGCTACAGTAGCACTTTCTACTACAGAGGCCGAGTACATGGCCATGACAGAGGGAGTGAAGGAAGCATTGTGGCTGTGGGGTCTTCTAGACGATTTGGGGATTGAGCAGGAGAGTGTGAATTTGTGGTGCGACAGTCAAAGTGCAATTCACTTGGCGAAGAATCAAGTTCACCATGCTCGTACCAAGCATATCGATGTCAGATATTATTTTGTGCGGGATGTCATAGAGGAAGGTGATATTTCTCTTATGAAGGTGCATACGAATGAGAATCCTGCAGACATGTTAAACAAGGTGGTCACAGACAGCAAGTTCCAACATTACTTCGACTTGCTTCATATCCGCCCGTGTTGATTTGCCCAAGAGAGCATGGCCCTGAGGGGCGGTGATGGAGGTATGGTGGAGACTATGTTGGAGAACAATAGTAGAACTATGGTTAGCTTGATCCCAATGGAGGCTACGTAGGCAGCTACGGTATAGTGGCGCAACTGGTTTGGCGTGGTTTTGACCTGGATCTCTCTGGTGATGTTCGTGAGGCTTCTTCTAGGGTTCGTTCAAAATTTGAGGTTTATCAAATGATGAACGAGGTGGAGAATTTTGAGTGGACCTGTGGCCCATGCTTTGAGTGGACTCAAGCATGGGGGGACACAAGTACCCCATGCTCACATGGACCTGTGGCCCATGCTTTGAGTGGACTCAAGCATGGGGGGACACAAGTACCCCATGCTCACAGCCCTCCTATATTGCTCCTATGCTCACAGCCCCCGCCTATACTTCCGTGCTCTCCTTGGTGAGCTGGTTCCAGCAAGGCATCCACCCCTCTCTCTTGCCTATAAATAGAGAGGAAGAGAGAAGAGAAAGTGGTGGTGGGAAAATAAGTGGGGAAAAAATCTCTTGAGTGAGTAGAGAGGAAAAAGAAGAGAGAGGAAGAGAGAACTTGTAATAGTTTGGTATTCTCCTCATAGTGAAAACCCCCTCCCGTGGACATAGGCAAGTTTTCCGAACCACGTAAATCTGTTGTCTTGTCTTTTCTGAGAGTTGGTATTACTTGTAGGTTCTCTCGACAAGTCGATCCTAGAACTGATGAGATGTTGAGCTGGAACAAGAGTTGGTCATTGCTTGTTGGATCCCTCGACATTCAATCCTAGAACTGCTAAGAAGAATAGTGTATATCTCACTTTGTTGAGATATTTTACTTTCTATTCATGTTTCCTTTGAGAAACAAGAATATAGAGGTTGACTTGTGCTTTTGTGACAACAAAAGCCAGGGCTCTCTCTCAGGTGATATCACTTTCGCGATGGTGGGCGTGACTCTGCGCCCAACAAAGAGCAATCTGCTTTTGCTCAATATCAATTAGCAACTTAAGTTGTTCTGCCTTTATGCGGTCACTTTCTTGTCTCCTTGCCCTAAACTCTTCCAACTCGGAATGGACTTTTGAAGATTCCTTCTCATCATCGTCACGATGCTCGTTGGATTTTGCTTTTTTGTTCGCTTCTTTTGCAGCCTTTCTTCCCATAGGCCTCTTCAAGAGTGCAGGTTCAGGAGCATTTCCATTATCATCTTCCAAGTTAATTGTAATTTGATTTTTAGCACGAGGAGCCTTGAAGATTCTAGTTGCTTCAATTTTTTTATGTTCAACCATCCATTTTTGCTGAAACCTCAGATTTTTTATGTTCAACCATCCATTTTTGCTGAAACCTCAGAAGAGTCCAACAATGGTCAAATCCAAACTGATGACCTTCCTTATCTTTGTAGACCGTTAGTCCAACAATGGTCAAATCCAAACTGATGACCTTCCTTATCTTTGTAGACCGTTTTTGCCTCTTGTATTTGCAAAGAATAGCTCATGTAAATATCTAACAGAAAAATAACATTTGAGAATGCAACATCAGTACTAACATTTAAAAATATAAATAAGCAGTAGGATGCATTGAAGATAATGAAGATAATAATAGTGTGCACCTTATCTGCCTCTGCGTATCCATTTTTTCACAAGTGTTTAACTGCAGCATAATGTCCACAAAACCTACTCACATGGAAGCTTATTTTTGACCAGCGATTCGTCAGTGATTTTTCAGTTCATTCATCCAGCTAACTCTTATGATCTTCAAAGTACTGAGTAATTCTTTTCCAAAATTGGTTCTTCTTTTGATCAGATCCTTTGATTGGATCTAAGCTTGTATTCATCCATGCGGCTATAAGAAGTTTGTCTTCCTCAAGAGAAAAGTTGATAGTTCTTTGAGATTGTTTTTGTGATTTCTTGCTGCTAGGTGCACGTGGCGTCTCTTGATCGGTGTGAGCTTCAGTAGTATATGTCTGTTCAAATGTAGAACCACTGGAATGGTACTGACTCAATGGAAAATCATATGTCAGATGTGGTTCATTGAGATCATCAAGGGACGATCCATTGTTGAGGAGCTCGGTGAAATTCATCTGCAAAATCTCAGAATTGCTTAACCACCAGATAAAGAACTACTAAATTGCATGTACATAGAACTATTTTTATCTTGTGTGGTATATATCATACTCAATAACAACATATTATTACAAATCACAAAACTTACACAAATCAAATTATGCAATAGCAAAATAAGTCAATTGAAACCTACTTGAATCTGGTAAATCTCCCTAATGAAAGATGCTTCTTGTACTACTATATCTCTTCTTGTACTGCTATAACTCTTTAAATATTATCTGAACAGTAGTAAGCAAGACTGTAGCTGAAATAAAAACTACTCAACATTGCTAACTATGAGTCAGTAGCTATATGTGTGGTCATTTAAACAAAAGTGAGGCCTCAAGTGTGAGCAAACAGTTATTCATTAGACCCTCCCTTTTTTCTGAGCCTTTGACTAAATAAGTTGTTTATTTTTAATAACCATGAATTCAGTAAAACCAAGCAAATTGCAGGAAAAAAAAAGTAAACAGATGAAACAAAATCTACTTAGAATAGAACAGAAAAATTAAGGCTAATACCAGGCTTTAGAGACCTTTTGTTAAATTGAGTCTTCTACTAAAACCTGGATTTACATGACTTCTATCAGCAAATGTTTTAAATGACATAAACATATGAAGGCATACTTCTAGCAATCAATACATGTCTACTAACATAAGGATCAAGTGGAATAGCTTTCTGCAGCAAGTGAACAATCAGCATGGTAATCAAGTCATGAATATGAACCGAATGCAAGAATGCTCTTAAAGCATATAAGCACAAGTCAAAGAATTTTCAGATTTTTTTTTGCTCCGTTCCACGCAAAGGCTATACCAAATTCAGATTACTACTAAAGGATTGCAAGAACTTAACTTCTCAAATGAGCTTCAAACATGTATACATGATAGGAGACCTGAATTAAATATACTCCATTGAAGTTTTAAGTGCTACTACTGACTTGGATAGATTCAGAAAACAGTCAAATATGTGTAGCAGTAGCAGTAGCAGAAACAGCTAGAACTATCCTACTGATATGAATTGCAAGCAGTATCCTAGCAGTAGCAGTAGCAGTAGCAGTAGCAGCAACAACAACAGAAGATGGAGCAAGTCATGATCATCATCATAAAGAATTGCAAGAACTTTTTGCCACCTACTGATATGAATTATAACCTTACTCAATGCAAAACACACATCTCTCAGATTTGGTAAGAACATTATGTAAATAACGTGTATTTGGATTACAAAGACATAAAGCCATATATAGATCCAACTCAATAAACTGTATCTAGGCTTAATATTTTCATTAGAAATATCGGCTTTCGGTGAGCAATCCTTATCTTAAATAGCAGAGACTTTCATAAAGACAAATAACAGCACTCGAAGCCAAACAACAGACAAAATCAAACCAAAACCCCACATAAAGCCAAACAACAGCATTTGAATCAAAAAAAAAAAAACTCCCCTCAAAGTGGCGGGATCATTTTGGCGCATGTTAGCAGGCGATCTCTTCCTTGCTAACGTGCTCCTCCGCCTAGGTTTTGATGGCGAAGAAGAAGAAGACTGGTAGCAAAAGAGTTCAAAGTAGCGAGTTAAGGGACTCTATCTTCGTCTATCCTCACTCAACTTCAACTTCAGCTTCAAGGATTCATGGAGATCCTTCATCTGATGAAGAGGCTGAATCGAATGCAACAGTATCTTCTCGGATCCAGGAAATGGAGAGCACTGGGCCTAAAGGGGCAAAGAAGAAGCTGTTCATGGAGGAGATTCTTGCTAGATCTAGTCCATTAACAGCTCCTCAGCCGCTGACGAAGATTGGAATGATGGCTTCCCGTAACCTAGGTAAATCTTCTAGCTCTGTTCTCTGGTCTGATGAGGTTGATAATGTGAACATCTCAAGTGGAATTGACCTTATATTCAAGAAATGGAGAATCCTAATGTTGTGAATAATTCTGGAAAAGAAATAAATGAAGATTCTGTTGAGATGAACCAAGGTGTTAAGAAGAGTGTTGAAGAGAATCGATCTGAAGGAGCTAAATTCTTTGCTAGCCTATTTTCAGATAATAGAAAATATGGAAGTGGATTATCACTAAATTTTGTTCCTCCTTCTATAGATAACACTGTTTCATTTACTGAAAATGAATGGAAGGAAGGGGAGGATTTCTGGAAATTTGCTCTCATAGGACATGTTATTGGCTTAAATGTCAAATTTAAATCAATGGAATCATATGTTACAAATGTCTGGGGTAAAATATCTATACCAAAAGTTTTCTTGATCAAGCCAGGGGTTTTTCTCTTTGATTTTCATGCCGAAAAACAGATGAAAGAGGTTTTGGAGGCAGGGCCATGGTTTTTTGGTTCCAGGCCTTTAATTCTCAAACCTTGGAAAATCGACACTGATATGGATAGAATTCAGGACTGCACTTACCCAATGTGGGTTCAATTTCCCAATTTAAAACTGAATTTATGGAGCTCTTCAGGTATCAGTAAAATTGCTAGTTCAATTGGCAATCCTATTACTACAGATAAACTAACTGCTTTGAGGCAAAGACTCTCTTATGCTAGAGTTCTTCTTGAAGTTAATCTGCCTTTGAAGGAACCTCTACCAGATCAAATAGTTATAAAAGGGCCTGATGGGAAAAATTATAACCAGAAAGTGGTTTATGAGTTCAAGCCAAGATGGTGTGTGAATTGCAAGATAGTGGGACATGAAACTGAACAATGCAGAAGACTTGCTACTAAGAAAATCTGGGTTCCAAAACAGCAGCTTAAAGGGGGAAATTCTTCACAGGAGCAACATGTTGTCAATCCCCAAGATAGGCATGTTCATGAGGATACCGCATCTAGTCCTAAGCCTACACAGACTGAATTTGTGCCTGATAATTCTCAGTCAGATGCACAAGGGATTCTGAGAAACATCACAGTTCACCCAAAGGATTCTGTTTCAGAAAAACATGCACAAACAGTGGTGCTAAGCGATAAGCAAAGTTCTGGACAATCTGATCAAATTGGAAATGGAAAGAAAAGCTCTGGTATTTTCGATCACTTTTCTCCCTCTATTAATATCAGTGGTTTCACTAGTGTTTCCAAAAGTAGTGCAGCTAGAAGATCAAGTTTGAATATTGGTACTTCCAGTCATATAAAAGCTTCACAATTTAATTTGTTAGATCTTCATGATCTTTTTGATACCTCAAATGTGGATAGGGGTAAGAATCCTCAATAAATATGCATCTAGCAATCTGGAATATTAGAGGATTGAACAAGTCCTCTAAGCAAATGATAGTGAAGCAATTAATTCATGATTACAAGCTTGCTTTCCTAGCACTTTTGGAAACTAAAGTAGCTAGCAATAAAATGCAAACTATAGCAAATAAAATGGCAAAAAGCTGGAGCTGGATCTCAAATGCTAAACCAAATAGCAAGGGCAGAATATGGATTCTTTGGGATTGTGATATTCTTACTGTTCAATGTCTATCCTCCTCTGAGCAATTTATAACTTGCACAATATCTTCTAAAGATGATAAATTCTCCTGTATTGCTACTATTGTCTATGCCTTGAATGATCACATAGGCAGGAAGGAACTCTGGAATGATCTCCTATTGCTTCAGCAAAATGTAAACTGTCCTTGGATTGTAGGTGGGGATTTTAATGCTATCATTAGCAATGAAGAAAAACTGGGTGGATCACAAGTCACTGAATCAGATACTGAAGACTTTACACAATGTATTGATTCATGTCAGCTGCTTCATCTCAAATCTACTGGATGTTTTTTCACCTGGTGTAATAAACAGGAGGCTAATGCTAGAATTTGGAGCAGATTGGACAGGGTCTTAGTAAATGAGGAATGGATTCTTAACTACACCTCCAGTCAAGTTGATTTCTTGGTGCCTAGCCTATCTGATCATTCACCAGCATTGATAACAATTGGTGATGAAAGATGTGAAGGAAAAAAGCCATTCAAGTTTTTTAGCATGTGGATCAAACATCCAGAATTCAACTCAGTTGTTAAATCTGCATGGGAGACAGACATCAAGGGCTTCAATATGTATAAACTGGTGACTAAACTGAAAAATCTTAAACCAGTCCTTAAAGATTTGAATAAAAGGCACTTTATGAATATAAGTGAGCAGGTGATTAGAGCTAAGGGGGAACTGTCTGATATTCAGCAAAAGCTGATGACTGATCCTTTCAATTCTATTTTGATTTCAAAAGAGAAGAAATGCCTGAATACTTATACAAGATTGGTTGATTTTGAAACTTCCTTTTACAGGCAAAAGGCAAGTATTAGATGGGGTATTCATGGAGATAAATGCTCTCAGTTTTTTCACTCTATTATGAAGGCGGAACTGTCTGATATTTAGCAAAAGCTGATGACTGATCCTTTCAATTCTATTTTGATTTCAAAAGAGAAGAAATGCCTGAATACTTATACAAGATTGGTTGATTTTGAAACTTCCTTTTACAGGCAAAAGGCAAGTATTAGATGGGGTATTCATGGAGATAAATGCTCTCAGTTTTTTCACTCTATTATGAAGGCAAAAAGGCACCAAAATAAAATCATGTCTATATACTCTGATAGTGGGGAAAGGATTACTGATATGTCTCAGATCATAGAAGAGTTCATTGCTTAGTACAATAAATTACTGGGATCTTCTGCTTCTACTACAGATATCAAAGTGGAAGTCTTGTCAAATGGTCCTACTCTATCTCCTACTCAGGCCAAAAATCTTATTGTTCCAGTCACTAGAGATGAAATCAAACAAGCTCTATTTTCTATGGATAATGAGAAAGCACCAGGACCTGATGGATACACTGCTGCGTTCTTCAAAGCAGCCTGGAATCTGATAAATGAAGATCTTTATCTTGCCATTGAAGAGTTTTTTAAGTCGGGTAAACTTCTTGGTGCTCTTAATGCTACATCTATTACTTTAGTCCCTAAGATTCTTAATCCAAAATCCCCATCTGATTATAGACCAATTTCCTGTTGCAATTGTTTATATAAAATCATCTCTAAAATTATTGCAACAAGAATTCAAGGAGTTATAGGGGCTTTGATTAATGAAGCACAAAGTGCTTTTGTTAAAGGAAGGCTTATATCTAGCAACATCCTCTTAGCTCATGAATTGATCAAACACTACGGCAGAAAACATTCAACTCCAAGGGCAATCCTCAACATTGATCTAAGAAAAGCCTTTGATACAATCAACTGGAAATTTATTAAGGATATGCTTACTGGTCTGGGCTTTCCTGTCACTATGATCAATTGGATTATGGAGTGTATATGTTCACCTAAGTACTCCCTATCTTTGAATGGCTCACTGCATGGTTATTTTAGAGGTGCTAGAGGATTGCGACAAGGAGATCCCCTTTCTCCTTATCTTTTTGTTCTGGGGATGGAGTATCTGTCAAGAAGACTTAGTTCTCTGCAAAATGACAGTTTGTTTAAATATCATCCAAAATGTTCCAGGCTTAAAATCTCTCACCTTTTCTTTGCTGATGATTTGTTGCTTTTCTGCAAAGCTGATATTTACTCTATTGCAAGATTGAAAGAATGCCTATCTGAATTCAGTCATGTCTCTGGACTGGAGACTAATCCAAACAAGTGCTCTATATATATGAGTGGTATTGATGAGAATTTGAAGACCTACATTTGCTCCTTGCTGAATTTTTCCGAGGGTGTCCTGCCAGTAAGATACTTGGGGGTACCTTTGATTACAAAGAGATTATCTTATTCAGATTGCTCCCCTTTAATTGATAAGATTGCTACCCAGTTTCAGAATTGGCAAAAAAAGAAAACATTATCCTACGCAGGCAGATTGCAGCTTATTAAATCTGTCATATTAGGAATTCAAAATTTTTGGACTAGCAATTATATTCTACCAATTAAGGTGTTGAAGAAAATTGACAGTCTTTGTTCTGAATTCCTTTGGAACCACAAAATTCATTTGATTTCCTGGAAGACAGTTTGTCAAAGTAAAGAACATGGAGGTCTGGGGGTTTTCTCTGCTACAGACTGGAATACTGCAGCTTCTATGAAGCTTATTTGGATGATTCACTTAAAGAAAGACTTGTTATGGATAAAGTGGGTGCATGGCAATTATCTAAGACAATCTGACATATGGCAAGTTCAATCCAAAACAAATGATTCTTGGATGTGGAAACAAATCCTTAAAATGAGAGATAAGGTGATACTCAAATTTGGAAGTTCCTCTAATGTTCAAAATATCATTGCCAGGAGCTGCTCTGGAGATAAGGTCCAGTTATCTACTATCTACAGTGATCTTATTAATCAGAATGCACAGGTAACTTGGTCTAAAACAATTTGGGACGATTGGTCATTCCCTAAGCATTCTCTCATCACTTGGCTTGCTACTCATTCTAGACTGTTAACAAGAGATAGATTATGTCACATGAATATCCTTGACATGAATCATCAGCAAAATGCTTGTGTTCTCTGTACATTTCAGCAACAGGAAAACTGTAAGCATCTATTTTTTAAATGTGCATTCTCAGCTGATCTCTGGAACAGAGTTATGGAGTGGATGAACTTCAAATGGAAATCTTGCAATTGGGATAGGATTATTGAATGGTATAGTACAAGATTGAAGGGAAAGGGTTTTATGAAAAGAATTAAAAGGGTGGCACTAACTGTGTCAGTTTATGCCATTTGGAAGGAAAGAAATCAAAGAATTTTTGGGCAAGAATCTCAAGACCCTGTTTCTGTGTTTCGAAGAGTGAAGATTCTGATTCTATCAAAAGTCCTAAATGATGATATCCCTGCTCACATAAAAGACAGAATTGTGAAAATATAATTGTCTTTTTTCCGGAGTTGTTCTCCCAGGTTAGGAACTAGTATTTCTTGATGTACTCATATTTCTCAATTTGGTAATGAATAAAATTTATTTCATTGACAAAAAAAAAAAACAGCATTTGAATCCAGAATAATTCCACAAAATTATGAAATAGACCAAACAAAAAGACAACGAAGAAACCAAATGTTGGATTTTTTGGTCAAAAATAGCTTTCCAAAATGAGTTTTCAAACTATATATATATATATTAACTACAAGTACTTTTCATAAATGCTTTGTAGCCTAGTAGAAAGTTAAAGTTTTGGTATTTCAAAAGGTCCTTGTTCGAGGCTTGGCAACGGCAAGCCGAGAAGTGTTTTATTTGAATTAATCCCTCATAAGTTCTAGTGAGTCGTGGGTCGCGGGTCGTGGGCCGTGGGCTAATGAGCCGGGGATCGGGGCTAATCGGGCTGAGGCGCTAAGTGGTGCTTTGTTAGGCGCACTTTGCACTTCGTACGGATGCATCGGGGAGAGGTAGCGCATGCGGACGAGCTACGTATTCGCACGAGGATGATCCTAGCGTTCTCGTAGTATAGCGAGGTTCGCTCAATCGACGAGGTTTGTATGTCATACAAGTTTCGCCTGTCTGACTATGTTCGCTCGTTGGTATTTCAAAAGGTCCCTTGTTCGAGGCTTGCCAATGGCAAGCCAAGAAGTGTTTTATTTGAATTAATCCCTCATAAGTTCTAGTAGGTCGTGTGTCATGAGCCGTGGGCCGTGGGCCGGGGATCGGGGATCGAGGCTAATCAGGCTGAGGTGCTAAGTGGCGCTTTGTTAGGCGTACTTTACACTTCACACGGATGCATCGGGTGAGGTGGCACTGTTTGGCGCCATGTTGGCTGCCACTATGGTCACCACGGAGGATGCCTCGCAGGCTGCCTCGCAGGCTGCTTCGCAGCATGCAGACGAGCTGCGTATTCGCACGAGGATGACCCTAGCATTCTCGTAGTTTGGCGAGGTTCGCTCTATCGACGAGGTTCATATGTCATACGAGGTTCGCCTGTATGACTATGTTTGCTCATTCGACGAGGTTCGTTTGTCATATGAGGTTCGCTTGTTGACAAGGTTCGTCTGTCATACGAGGTTCGCTTGATCGACGAGGTTCGTATGTCATGTGAAGTTCGCCTGCTTGACTATGTTCGCTCGTTCGATGAGGTTTGTCTGTCATACGAGGTTCGCCTGTTTGACGACGTTCGTTTGTCAAACGAGGTTCGTCTGATTTGTTGAGATGTGACCCTCGCGTTTCGTAGCAACGTGTCTATTGATTGCCTCGTATTCAGGAGTTAATGCATGCAGCGGTTACAATAGCATTAAGAGCAATTTAATGCATTGATGTTACAATCTTAATTGCCATTAAGAATTATAACAGTCACATTAATTGCTTGTGACTCTTAAGCTGGCCTTAGAGGCCTATAAATAACGCCCTTAGGCAGCTCTTGGTCATTGGCTCAAAAGCTGAAAATCCTCTCGCGAGTGTGGAACACGAACATCGCGTGCTGGAATACGAACGTCGATCCCGACGTTATTGCTGTTGTGCTGCTGCTGCAGAAACTTGTGCCCATAGGAACTTGTCTTAAACCGAAAGGTTTTGAACCGAAAGGTTCTGAGATTGAGGAGATATTTTGCCTAGACCGAAAGGTCTTATAGATCGAGGAGATCTTGACAATACTGGGTTGGTGCACACCAGAGTATTACACTGCTGTGCCTGGAAGCAGTTTGGCCTTGGGATCCTTACACCGGAGTAGGCCAAATATTGTTTTAAGCACAGCGTTTCTATAACGCATAGTAGTTAACTAAAAAAAGTTTTAAAAAAAATACAGCACATCTAATTCTCAGTTTCATTCCAGATTTAACCTCAATTTCCAACAATCTTAAAGCAATATTTCTGATCTACTAATGGATCCTACGCAGACTCTTGGAGTGGACTGTCTCAAGTTAGAAAACTTTGATGGATCTAACTTCAACGCATGGCGTCGAAAAGTGATTTTTTTGGGATGTAACTCCTGAAAATCGACTATGTGGTTTCTGAGAAGAAACCTGACTTTGAAGAAGACTCGGAGTCTGAAGCCTCTTAGGATAAAGATGATCATTTCTGCAGGAGTTATCTCCTTAACTGCCTGGCTAATCATCTGGCAGATTCTTACACCAACAAGCCCTCTGCAAAGGAAATCTGGAATGCTCTGGAGGAGCAATATAAGGATGATGAGAAGCTTGTTAGACCCTAGAGGGGGGGTGATTAGGGTCTTATGCTAATCTAATCCGATTAAATGCCAATAAAAATTAATTAATACGTTATCCTAGCAAGTATGAAATACAATAAGAATATAAGCTAGGATAAGCAATATGAACAATGAGATATATCCTATATGATAGAGATATATGCAAGGATATATAAACAACACAAGGGTAAAAAATCTAAACAAGATAGTGGATGAAATAAATGAGTAATGCACAATTGGCGATATAAGATAAATGCAAAAACTGTTGGCCTTCTTGTTTTGATGATGTTTAACAAACAATTTATAACTAATGTTGTTTGTCTAGTGCTTGTATTATCTATTCATTGTAGACAAACAACGTAGTTGGAGGTTGGATGGATTGAGCCTATACGATCATATCAAGAGGAGGTTGGCGGAATTGTGGGGTGAAGCCTTGCTATTCAAAGTTCAAGATCCAAGTTAAAGCTTCATCCGCGAGATTACCAAGTCAAGCTTATTGAAGATCAAGATCATTGCTTGGGTAATTTAGTTTAGGTTTTATATTATGTGTGTTAAGTACGCTAAGCCCCTCAAATTATCTATACACACACATTATATTGCGTTTCTTTATATATAGTGATATATTTATATATAATATAATTATATCATATATATTATTATATATATATATATATAGATTATATATATATATATATATATATATATATAATTATATATATATATATTATTATATATATATATATATATATATATATATATATATATATTATATATATATATATATATAATATATATATATATTATATATATATATTATAAATATATATATATATAATATATATATATATATATAAATATATATAATATATATATATATACATACATATGTTTTTGGTTTTATAGTTTTCGGGCCTTATATATGAAACAAATGCATAGAATTGCGAAAATAACTATTTGTCATGATTATATGTAATATATGATTTTCATCTTTAACAAGCTTATATTTAATGAAATCAATATTTAGTGTTTTGAATATATTGCCATAGAATATGCCAATTTTGTAAAATATATGTTTTTTTTTTTTCTTTCTTTTTTTTTTTTTCTCTTTTTTTTTTTTTTCTATTCTTAGTTTGTAGACTTTATAACAATAGTTTACATCTTTCTTCAAGTCTATAAAATCATTTTGTAAAGTTTCAAAAGTTGGTTTAGCCAAAATGTCAAAATTCACATGTTTACATTTTCATGTTTTGGCTTATTTTGTAAAATGATGATATTTTTCATTTGGGAAGTCCTTTTTCGAAACCAGTCGTTGTAGCATGTTTATTATCATGTCTACAATCATTCCCCAAAGTTTTACATTTTTTGGAATTTATTTGATATTTTTAAACAGCGTTTTAAAATCAGATATACAGTTTTTGAGTATCAGTTTTCGGTCGACCGAACCGGTCGACCGAACCTGAGGTCAAATGTTCACTGGGCGACAGAGAGTCTGTCGGTCGACCGGTCCGGTCGACCGATGAAAATTTTTGGTTGACCGATGAATTTTCCGGTCGACCGACGATGTTGTTTTTAGCTTCCAACGGCTAGTTTTTTGACCGTTGTCTTGGGGCTGTTTTTGTCTTTTGCTCAGGTTTTTGGCTGAATTCTTGGGAGGCTATATATGCCCCCATTGTATTCAATTCTAGGGTTAATGAGAATGTTTTAATGAGAGTTTTAAAACAATTTTAAGAAAGTTTTTAATCAAGGGTTTAAGTTTTGTTTAAAAGAGTTTAAGAGTTTGTTTGAGTTTAGTTTGTGAAGCAAATTTCACAAGAGCAAAGAGGAGATCATCCTTTGGTGTTTGGGCATTCAACTCATCTCTCTCTCACTCTTGATCTATAGAGAAGTTTTCCTTAAACTCAATTCTAGCTATTTATTGTTTTGATCTTAATTTCCATAAGCTAGATTTATATATTGAGTTTAATTGTTTTATTGATACTCTTTGTTCACACACAACCTATTGAGCTTATTGTATTTACATACATAGTATAATTTGGGGTTGTGGGTTTGTGACCAAGAGTTGTGCTTAATTGAGTTCTCACCTTGTTTAGAGAACAAATCATTTGATTTATATTGTGCTTATTGTGAGGATTCACTTGTAATACACTTGTACACCGAGAGAAGTGTGTGGTGAGAGACGGGGTCGAATCCAAGAGGAGTGGCGTCGGTTGACGTGCCTAGGGAGAGGTTGTAACCGAGCACTTGAGGAGGAGGACACGGGCTAGGACCAACACTTAGTGTGTGAGGTGTGATTGCATAGTGATTGTATTGTGAGGTGTAAACGTTGTTCGGGTGAACGTAGAAAACCCGGTTGAGATAGTGGAGATCTCCTCGAGGTGAGGAGCGGAGACGTAGGTCGTGGGGACCGAACTCCGTAATCATATTGTTTGTTTGTGATTGCATTGGCGCACTTACTTTTATGTTCATATCTTATATCGCCATTGTATATTGCATGTTGATTATATTGCCCACTATCTAGTTTAGATTGTTTACCCTTGAGTTTATATATCCTTGCTCATATACTTGTAATATCTCATTGATAGGATATATTCATTTGTTCATATTGCTTATCCTAGCTTACATATCTTGTTGTATTTCATACTTGCTAGGATAACGTATTAATTAATTTTAATTGGCATTTAATCGGATTAGATTAGCATAAGACCCTAATCACCCCCCCTCTAGGGTCTAACAATTGGTATCAGAGCTTGGTGCTCTTTGATTTAAGGTCTAATCGCCTCCTGTCCTACGTCTCCGCTCCCCACTCCCGGGGAGAAATCCACTATCACAACCGGGTTTTCTACGTTCACCCGAATAACGTTTACACCTCACAGTATCGGTTTTCAACGCTCACCGATCAACGTCACTCCTCACAATCGGTTTTCTAGTTCACCGAAAACTTCACAACACACTCGGTTTCTAGCTCACCGAAAACCTAACAATCTCACAATGTAACAAATATAAATTGTTCTCTAATATGGATGAGAACACAATAAAAGCCCACACTCAATGTTACAACTCTCACAACCCTAATATATTATGAATGCAAATACAATAAGCTCAAGTGGGTGTGTGTAAACAATGAGTGAAATCAAAATCAAAACTAAACTCAATAAAAATCTAGCATATAGAAATTATAAACAAAATAATAAATAGCTAGAAATGAGTTTAGAGATTCTTCTCTGAATAACAAGATGGAGAGATGGAGATTGAAGCCCAAACAAGAAGATGATCTCCTCCACTTGTGAAAACTTCTTCACAAACAAAACAAACCCTTAAACACACTTAAACCCTTGTTTAAAACTTGTTTAAAAACTTCTTTAAAACATTCTTACTTACTTGAAAAGAGATCAGCAATTGGGTATTTATACCCACTCAAGATCTAAACAAAAACCCCAAACAAAATGACAAAACAGCCCCAGACAAATCAGCTCAGAAATAGCCGTTAGGAGA
>NC_033798.1:35030552-35103986 GCF_001876935.1 Asparagus officinalis | reverse complement strand
CCCAAACAAAATGACAAAACAGTCCCCAGAAGACAGCTCAGAAAAATAGCCGTTAGTGTCTAACGGATCTATTGTCGGTCGACCGGAAATTTCATCGGTCGACCGATGAGAGCAAAAACACGAAGAAAACAAACTAGGGTCGCGTCGGTCGACCGGTGCGGTCGACCGATGGAGTTTTTCGGTCGACCGGACCGGTCGACCGACAGACNTCAAAACATGTTTTTGAGACTTTTAAAAATGTGTTAAAAATAACAAATGAAGTCCAAAAATTATGAAACTTTGGGAAAAGTATATAAACATGTAAGTGAACATGTTACAACAAGAATTTTCCAAATTACATTTCCCATTTGTGAAAAATCATCATTTTACAAAATAGTCCAAAACATGAGAATATGAGATTGAATTTTGATGTTTTGACAAAAACCAACTTTTGAAACTTTGTGAAATGTTTTTATAGACTTAGTAAAACATGTATAAACTGATATTAAAGTCTACAAACTAAGAATACAATATTTTCACAAAATTGCATATTCTATGCAATATATTCAAAAACACTAAATATGATTTCATTAAATATAACTTGTTAAAGACGAAATCATATATAGGCACATAAACATGAAACAAAATAGTATTTTCCAATTCTATTCATTTGTTTCATATATAAACTCGAAAATTATTAAACCAAAAACATTGTGTATAGATATTGAGCTTAACGTATTAAACACACATAATATAAACCTATACTAAATTACCCAAGCTTGATCTTGATCTTCATTGAGCTCAACTTGGTACACGTTGCGGATGAAGCTAAACTTGGATCTTGAACTTGAATTGTATGTAGCTTCACTCCACAAATCCGCCAACCTCCATTGAATATCATCGTTGAAGCTCTATTCCATCCAACCTCCAACTACGTTGTTTGTCTACAATAACACTAGACAAACAATATTAGATGTAAATTGTTTGTAAATCATCATCAAAACAAGAAGGCCAACAATCTCCCCCTTTTTGATGATGACAAACAATTTACAAAAAGGATATATGCATGAAAGGAAATGAATATATGAATTATAATTCACATGCATATAAACAAGAAAAATGTATACTCACAATATTTCTCCCCCTTTGACAACATCAAAAAAGGGGACAAAGAATAAGAGAGCGAAAGCTCCCTATAAACCAAGAAAACAATATTTTCACAAATACAATAGAAAGTAAAACGTATGAGTATGTATATGAAAATATATTTGTTTCATATCTATGTAGATAAACCAAATCACAATAATAAATATGAAACATGTAATTTCATATTTATAAACATGAAAACCAAAACTTGTGTTGTATATATATGTAACTACATATATATACAAGGAAACCAATAAATGTGTGTGTATATGATATTGAGCTTAGAGTATCTAACACACATAATATAAATCTACACTAGATTACCCAAGCTTGATCTTGATCTTCATTGTAGCTCAACTTGGTACACATGCGGATGAAGCTTGAACTTGATCTTTAACTTGAATTGCAAGGCTTCACCGACATTCCGCCAACCTCCTTTGGATATGATCGTTGAAGCTCTATTCCATCCATCCTCCAACTACGTTGTTTGTCTACAATAAATACAAAAACACAAATACTAGACAAACAACATTAGTGGTAAATTGTTTGTTAAACATCATCAAAACAAGAAGGCCAACAATCTCCCCCTTTTTGATGATGACAAACAATTTACAAAAAGGAATATATGCATGAAGGAAATGAATATACAAGTTCCAATAAACATGCATATAAGCAAACAAAATAGATATACTCACAGTATTTCTCCCCCTTTGACAACATCAAAAAGGGGAACCAAAAGAATTAAGAGAGCGAAAGCTCCCCCTATCAATAAGCATAGGTGAGTATAAAAACAAACATAGAAAAGGGAATAGCTCCCCCTATCAAAATGCCATATAGAAAATATATGAGATAAAGATCATGGCAAACATATGTGAGCAAGCATAGATGGAAAATATGCTAAGCACAACTCACATGCATAAAGACAAATGAGAACATATATAAATATATCAAAGTGAAAAATAGTGTCTCATTAACACACAAAAAAATGTAAAAATAGATTTATGAAAACAAATGAGAGAATAACATGAGAATCATGCAAAAAGAGTTTTCGAAAGAAAACAAATCAACCAATTAAACCAAAAATGATGTTTGATCAACAAAAAAAAATTAAAGATTTGATCAAAGAAAAATTGTTTTCATAACCAAAAGATTTTAAAACATAATTTTCAAAACCAAGACAAAGAAAGATAAAAACATTAAAATTCTTAGTTTGAAAATCAAATTTGTTTTGGTACCCAAGAACTCTTGGTACCAAAAGATTTAGGGACATGACCCCTATCTTTTAAGCTCAAAGCCCTAGGGTTATGAACCTTCTTGGGCACATATGGTGCACTAGCATGGTCAAAACAATATTCATTCAAATGACCCTTTCGATTGTAATTTGTGCAATGAAAGAGATCAAATTTGTTTTGGTACCCAAGTAATGTTGGTACCAAAAGGTTTGGGGACATGACCCTTATCTTTTAAGCTCAAAGCCCTAGGGTTATGAACCTTCTTGGGCACATATGGTGCACTAGCATGGTCAAAACAATATTCATTCAAATGACCCTTTCGATTGCAATTTGTGCAATGAAAGAGATCCATTTGTTTTTGTGGACCATTAGTTCGTGCACGTGAATCATTTGCAAATAAATATTTTCTTTTAAGATTATTTTGCAAATGTGAAACATTATCAAAACAAAACTTTCCTAAGTGGCCAAATCTACCACAAGTCAAATGAGATTTTCTTTTCAAATCAAAGCAATATTTGGCCAAATGACCAAAACGACCACAATAATCACACTTGAACACACTAGCATGCTTATGATGAACTTTGTGAGAATGAGCATGTGAATGTGTAAGTGTACAAGATGAAGAAGCTATATGAGATGCACAAGGAACATTAGAATTCTTATGTTTGTGTGCATCATAACAAAACTTAGCTAAATGACCTTGACGGCCGCAAATAGAACATTTGTAAGTTTTGCTATACATGTGTGCATAATGAGTGGATGATTTTGACTTAGTTTTGGCACACATGTCCATAAGCCTCTTATGATTATTAATGCATATTTTCAAAGTTGAATCTAAAGATGAGATACTATTTTTCATAAGATTCAAATCTTCATTTTTAGGCACATATGCATTTTTAGAAGTAGAACATAAATAGTCATTTATAAATGAAGCAGTGTTATTTTTTATGTTCTCTACTTCTAGCATAGCATTATCTCTTTCATAAGTTAAGCTAGCAACGTTTGAAGTTAAAGAAACGTGATCCAATTTTAATTTTTTATTGTTTTCTTTAAGGATCACATTTTCATTTGAAATAGTTTCAAACTTAGATGCTAACAACTCATGATCGGATTTCAAATTAACATGCTTGCTTTTTAAATCAATAAAATTATTATGCAACTTAGTGTAGGCATGCATTAACCTATCATATGCACAAGCAAGTTCATCATTAGATAAATCATTTATAGATTCGAACTCGCAAACCTCACTAGGGCTATCGCCTAGTGCACGTGTGCATGACGCTCCACATGAACTTGAAGCCGGATCCGCCAAAACTTGTTGGATCGCCTCCAAGTCCCCTTGATGTGCTTCAATTAATTTCCATAAGGTGTAAGCACTATCAACATGAACAAACTTGTTAGACATAGATGAGTTAAAAGCATTTAGAAAATATTCTAACAAAATGTTGTTCATAGTAAACATACGATGATCATTTTTATTCCACTTGGATTTCTCCATAGTGGGCACAATATAATATAGGCATCATCTATAATTTCCCATAAATCAAAGTGTTTAGATTGAACAAAAAGTTTAAATCTAACACACCATTGGGCATAAGGGAAATTATCTAACCTAGGAGCAATATTAATGGCATAACCTAAACCATGCATATCCATAATATAAAAGGCAAGCAAGATATAATTAAAGCTCAAAATTAGATTAGCACAATAAGCTAACTTGGATCTTTAACTCAAGGCGATTAGACCTTAAATCAAAGAGCACCAAGCTCTGATACCAATTGTTAGACCCTAGAGGGGGGGTGATTAGGGTCTTATGCTAATCTAATCCGATTAAATGCCAATAAAAATTAATTAATACGTTATCCTAGAAAGTATGAAATACAACAAGAATATAAGCTAGGATAAGAAATATGAACAATGAGATATATCCTATATGATAGAGATATATGCAAGGATATATAAATGTATAGGATATGTAAACTAACACAAGGGGTAAACAATCTAAACAAGATAGTGGATGATATAGATAATGAGCTAATTACAATGGCGATATAAGATATGAACATAAATATGAATGAACGCCAAAGCACACTCAAACAAGCAATATGATCACGGAGTTCGGACCTTCCGTCCTACGTCTCCGCTCCCCACTCCCGGGGAGAAATCCACTATCACAACCGGGTTTTCTATGTTCACCCGAATAACGTTTACACCTCACAGTATCGATTTTCAACGCTCACCGATCAACGTCACTCCTCACAATCGGTTTTTTAGTTCACCGAAAACTTCACAACACACTCGTTTTCTAGCTCACCGAAAACCTAACAATCTCACAATGTAACAAATATAAATTGTTCTCTAATATGGATGAGAACACAATAAAAGCCCACACTCAATGTTACAACTCTCACAACCCTAATATATTATGAATGCAAATACAATAAGCTCAAAGTGGGTGTGTGTAACAATGAGTGAAATCAAAATCAAACTAAACTCAAATATAAAATCTAGCTTAAGAACAATGATAATCAAACAAGTATATAAATGTAAAGCTAGAATTTGAGAGATGGAGATTGAAGCCCAAACAAGAAGATGATCTCCTCCACTTGTGAAAACTTCTTTACAAACAAAACGAACCCTTAAACACACTTTAAACCCTTGTTTAAAACTTCTTTTCAAAACATTCTTCATTCCTTGAAAAGAGATCAGCAATTGGGTATTTATACCCACTCAAGATCTCAACAAAAAACCCCAAACAAAATGATTTTGACACTTTAGAAAATATGTTAAAAATAACAAATGAAGTCCAAAATTATGAAACTTTGGAAAAAGTATATAAACATGTAAGTGAACATGTTACAATAAGAATTTTCCAAATTGTATTTCCCATTTGTGAAAAATCATCATTTTGCAAAATAGTCCAAAACATGAGAATATGAGATTGAATTTTGATGTTTTGACATAAACCAACTTTTGAAACTTTATGAAATGTTTTTATAGACTTAATAAAACATGTATAAACTGATATTGAAGTCTACAAACTAAGAATACAATATTTTCACAAAATTGCATATTCTATGCAATGTTTTCAAAAACACAATAGAAAATATGAAATATATAATTTCATATATATAATCATAAAAACTCAAAACACATGCATGTATATATATAACTATATATATGCATAGAAACCAAAATTTATGTATATATATATATAACTATATATATATACGAAGAAACCAGTAAAGTGTGTGTGTATAGATATTGAGCTTAACGTATTAAACACACATAATATAAACATATACTAAATTACCCAAGCTTGATCTTGATCTTCATTGAGCTCAACTTGGTACACGTTGCGGATGAAGCTAAACTTGGATCTTGAACTTGAATTGACGTTGCTTCACTCCACAATTCCGCCAACCTCCTTTGGATATGATCGTTGAAGCTCTATTACATCCATCCTCTAACAACGTTGTTTGTCTACAAAACATAGGAATGCACAAATACTAGATAAATAACATTAGTAGTAAATTATTTGTAAATCATCATCAAAACAAGAAGGCCAACAAAGCTTTCCATGTCTCACCTCATTGACAAATTTCTGGACTTCATGTTTGAAGATGATACTGAGGTTTTGCCTCAAGTCAAAGAACTCGAAAAGCTTGTTATGAAGCTGAAAGATGAAAAGATCAGTCTTTGTCAAACCTTCATTTCTGGTGAAATTGTCAACAAGCTACCTCCATCTTGGATGTCGTTCTCCATGGACATTCGTAGAAGGAAAAGACAGGTGACTCTTTCTGATTTAAAGAGGTTTATTCGGATCGAGGGCGAGATTCGAACTCGCACAAAGAATGAGCTCCTAGCTAAGCAGAAGGCGTCTGCTAACATGGTGGCAACTAACTATGAGAAGGGTACCAATTCTTCTAAGAAAAAGAAATTTTTTAACAAAAAGAAGAATCATAATCTGAAGAACCTGAATGTACAGAAGAAAGATTTCAAGAAGAGCGGCAAATGCTTCAACTGTGGGAAGCAAGGGCATTTTGCCAAGGACTGCAAAGCACCAAAGAAGGGAACAACACACAATGTTAATCAAATTGATAATTGTGTGGATGCTCTTTCAGGTGACAACTCCCAGCAAAGTCTCTGGTTGGTGGTTAGATACAGGTACTACCTGTCATGTCTGTTCTAACAGAGATTTGTTCACTTCCTATATTGTTGCCAAAGAGAACGTATCAATGGCTGATCGTTCTGTGGTTCCTGTTCTTAGAACTGGGACTGTGGTGCTGACTCTTTCTTCAGGAAAGACTCTCACATTGAAGGATGTGAAACATGTTCCTTCAATTGCCAAAAACTTAGTCTCTGGAAGCCTACTGTGTGATGCTGGTATGAGGCTGGATTTCCAAGGAGGAAAAGTTGTGTTATCTTTTAAGAAAATGTATTTTGGCAATGCATATCATACTGATGGCATGTATAAGATCAGTACTATTATAACCAACTCAGTTGTAAATGAAGTATTCTCTTCTGCTTACTCCTCTGTAGTATGGCATAATAGGCTAGGATATGTAAATTATAGAAAGCTGTTTAGCAGGGAGAAGTTAGGATTACTTCCGAAATGTAGGGGTAACAAACCTAATAAGTGTGAAGTATGTGCGCAGCGAAGCTGACAAGGAAGCCATTTCCAAGTGTCACAAGGAGCACCAACCTATTGGATCTAATTCACTCAGATACTTGTGATTTCAAGAGCTTCGTCACTCGAGGTGGCATGAAGTACTTTATCACTTTCATTGATGACCACTCTCGCTTCTGCCACATCTACCTGCTGAAATCTAAAGATGAAGCTTTTAGCAAGTTCGTCGAGTTTCAAACTCGAGTGGAGAAGCAGCTTGGACTTCAGGTGAAAAGACTCAGGAGTGACAGAGGAGGAGAGTACCGATCTAAGGAGTTGGAAGCATACTTCAAGGAGCATAGAATCATTACTGAAACTACTGCTCCATATTCTCCACAATCTAATGGAATTGCAGAAAGGAAGAATCGCACATTGACCGAGATGGTGAATTCGATGCTAATCACATCCGATCTACCTACATGCTATTGGGGAGAGGCTTTGCTGATGGCAAACTGGATTCTGAACAGAGTACCCTATTCTAAAACTGATAGTACTCCTCATTAGTTATGGTTAGGATATCCAGATCCTTTGGATAGTCTCAAAGTGTGGGGGTGTCTTGCATATGTTCGAGTTCCAGATATCAGAAGGCCTAAGCTCGGACCAAAGACAAACAGATGTGTGTTTCTTGGCTTTGCTGAAGATAGTGATGCTTGCAGGTTCCTTGATCTTGGAACCAACTCCATCATTGAAGCTCAGGATGCAGAATTCTTTGAGGATAAGTTTATCAAAGATAAAAGATTATTGCTCAAAGATATAGCAGAGAATGCTAGTACGTCAGACGCACCAGAGGAGCCAGTTTTGTGAGAAACTAAAAATGTCAATGATGAAGGAGTTAATGAACCATATTCCAAATGTGTCAGAAAATAGAAAGATTTTGGAGATGATTTCATCACCTATAATGTGGAAGGAGATCCGCAGACTTTCCAAGAAGCAATGCAGTCAACAGACGTTCTTCTGTGGAAAGAAGCTATAGATGATGAGATGGATTCATTAATCCAAAATCACACGTGGGAGCTGGTGGATGTACCTGAAGGTGCTAGGCCTATCAGTTGTAAGTGGATCTTCAAGAAGAAGCTTCGTCCTGATGGTACTATTGAATAGTACAAAGCAAGATTGGTGACGAAAGGATTCTCTCAAAGAGAAGGAATAGATTTCTTTGACATCTATCCACCAGTTTGTAGGATTACTACCATCAGAGTACTTATCGCATGGGCGGCGATAAAAAGATTCGTCATACATCAGATGGATATGAAGATTACCTTTCTCAATGGAGACCTCACAAAAGAGATCTACATGGAGAAATCAGAAGGACTTGATGCTCCAGCTGGTAAAGTTTATAAACTTATTAAGTCTCTATATGAACTTATGCAGGCACCAAAACTCTGGTATGAGAAGTTTGATGAGGTTGTTCGCAACAATGGGTATCAAGTCAGCGAGTCTGACAAGTGCCTATACATCAAGGTCACTGAAGGGAAGATGGTGGTTATCTGTCTCTACGTGGAAGATATGCTCATCGTCGGGAGTGATTTGGAGATAGTAACATCTACTAAGAAATTTCTATCAGCTCAGTTCAGCATGAAGGACCTTGGAACCGTGGACATGATTCTCGAAATCAAAATCATATACTCTAAAGAGGGTATTGGATTGTCCCAATCTCATTATGTCGAGAGCATACTAAGAAAGTATGGCTACTACAACCTGCCAGAACTGTCAGTGCCGTATGATTACAATAAGAAGCTTCGACCGAACACTGGAAGACCAGTAGCGCATCTAAGGTACTCAAAGATAATTGGAAGTCTTATGTACGCGATGAGCTGGACAAGGCCAGATATAGCATTTGCTGTAGGAATGCTAGTAGGTTCACAAGTAATCCTGGAAAGCTTCATTGGGATGCTGTCCAGAGATTGATGAGATACTTGAAAGGAACTATATGTCTGGGCCTATTCTACACTAGATATCCAGCTATAATCGAAGGTTATTTAGATGCGAGCTGGTGCTCAGAACTAGATGAGTGCAGATCTACTGGAGGTTTTGTCTTCACCATCGGCGGAGCTGCCGTCTCATGGAAATCTAAGAAGCAAACTATGATTGCACAATCATCGATAGAATCTGAGTTCTTCGTACTCTGTGCTGCAGGAGATGAAGCTGAGTGGCTCAGTTGTATTCTCCGAGACCTTCCATTGACAAAATTACAAGGCACAATTATAATCTATTGTGATAATCAGGCAACAGGTGCTGTGGCAGCGAACTCGTTATTCAATGGAAAGAAGCAGACCATTCGTCTGAAGCATGGCTATTTGAGAGAACTCATTTTCCAAGGAGTCATCTCAGTGATTGACGTTCGGTCTTCAGAGAATGTGGCTGATCCTTTGACTAAAGGTCTGAAAAAAAACATAGTCGAAAGGACGTCTACTGCAATGGGTCTTAAAGTTTTCTGAGTCTTACAAATACTTACCATGTTAATCCAATTATTAGTTCAAAGCTTATGCTACTAATAATAAAGATAACTGGTTCAAAAGTCAAGTAAGATTTGCAAAGTTTGGTGAGTCTTACAAACACTTACCATTTTGTTAAGTTATTAGTTCAAAGCTTACGCTACTAATGACAAGATGATTGGTTCAAAAGTCAAGTAAGATTTACAAGTAAAATCCTATCATGTAAAGAGGTTGGCTCTTAAGCCTTAATGGGTCCAAAGCATTTCGGATGCGGGATGTTGGATAGGTAACATGCCTAAAGGACTAACCGATAGTCCTATCATGTAAAGGGGCTGGCTGTTAAGCCTTAATGGGTCCAAAGCATTTCGGATGCGGGGTGTTAGATAGGAAACACGCCTAAAGGACTCACCTAGAATCCTATCATGAGAGAGGATGACTCTTAAGCTTTAATGAGTTCAAAGCATTTCGGATACGGGGTGTTTGATAGGAAACATGCCTAAAGAACTCACCTATGCCTGGGTGGAGATTTGGCCGTCTCCTATGGTGTCTTGTGGAAAGATACCTAGAGCCCTAGCAGAAACCAAGACTAGCACAGGGCCATAAATGTGCAAAGGCAAGTGTGGTTTAAAGTGAAAACTACCACAGATGAGTTTGATTGTGTGTGATCGCTAGATTTTAGACATGTGCTGGTTCAAGTCCCTGCTACACCATGCATCTATCTTCTATTCAGTTGGTCTAAGGGGGATTCAAGTCCTTGTGACATCTACCTTATGCACAACGATTGAAACGACGGCACCATAATATAATACTAGTTTAAAAACTTGTGAGGGATTGTTAGATTTTTTGGTCAAAAATAGCTTTCCAAAATGAGTTTACAAACTATATATATATATTAACTATAAGTACCTTTCATAAATGCTTTGTAGCCTAGTGGAAAGTTAAAGTTTTGGTATTTCAAAAGGTCCCTTGTTCGAGGCTTGCTAACGGCAAGCCGAGAAGTGTTTTATTTGAATTAATCCCTCATAAGTTCTAGTGGGTCGTGGGCCGTGGGCCGTGGGCCGTGGGTCGTGGGCCGTGGGCCAATGGGCCGGGGATTGGGGCTAATCAGGCTAAGGCGCTAAGTGGCGCTTTGTTAGGCTCACTTTGAACTTCGCACGGATGCATCGGGGCGAGGTGGCGCCACGTTGGCTGCCACTATGGTCGCCACGGAGGTTGCTTCGCAGCATGTGGACGATCTACGTATTTGCACGAGGATGACCCTAGCGTTCTCGTAGTTTGGCGAGGTTCGCTCGATCGACGAGGTTCGTATGTCATACGAGGTTTGCCTGTTTGACTATGTTCGCTCGTTCAACGAGGTTCGTTTGTCATACGAGGTTCGCTTGTTGACGAGGTTCGTCTGTCATACGACGTTCACTTGATCGACGAGGTTCGTATGTCATGCGAGGTTTGCCTGCTTGACTATGTTTGGGGAAGACTCCTTTTTTTTCTTCTTCATCCCTATTTTGGGGAATGAGATGGGGAATCTGTTAGACAAAAAAAACCCCAAAATTCTCTAAAAGTGAGAATACCAATAAAATGGGGAAGTTGTTGGAGATGCTCTAACCACAGCAGCGGGCACTATCCTCCATCACCTACAGGGAAAAAGTTAAAAATAAAGGAATTATGATAATACGCTAATTTCCACTTAAAATCTTCATAATTACCAATTAACCCCCAAAATCCTGCAATTACCCAAAAAGAAAAAGTAATAAAAGCAAGGAATGCTCGTCAAATAAATCAAAGGGCTTTTTGTTTTTAGGTCCAATTGTTTACCTATCTTTACCTTTAAACCCACCCAATATTATTTGTATCACTAAGCCCAACTCTCTTTCTGTATTTATCTTTAAACCCAAATTCTAAAATACAATACTTTCAGCAGCTGTATTTATACAGAAGCAAGGTAAAATCCCCAAAATACCCCTTTCCCCATATAAACGTCTCTCCCCTCAAAATTCCCTTTTCACCGGAGCCATAAATTAAAAGAAAAAAAAAAGAAATCCCCTTGCCTCCATCGCCCGCTCCAGCCGCCGTGACCCAGATCTCGCCGTCAACCCCGTCCCAAACCGTCGCCCGCACCCATTGTCGACCGTCTGAGTTCGTCGCCCGCAGCCGCTGTTTCCATCCAAGACCGTTGCCGTCGACCTCTAAATTCGATCTCGCCGTCAATCTCGTTGTCCCCCTACCGCCGACGCATCTCGCAGTCACTGTTGTTGCCCGTCCCAGTCTTCATTGCCGTCGAACTTGTCGTTTCAGGTATTTATTTCTCACGAGCATTGGATGGGTTGCCGTCGATTTTTTTTTATTTTTGATATTTGGATATTGACTGCATGGATAATTATTGGCTCTTAAACTCAACAATTTTAGCTTAGTTGTTGCATTTACATTGTTTTGAATTCATGACTTTATAAATGAGGATTGGTATTGGTTTTCTTACGTTTTTTTTTAGAATTTCATAAATTTTTGCGTATATTCAGTCCCAATTCTGGACATCTAAAGTCTGTTACAAGATGTTAACATTTGATGCAAATGTCTGTTATTGTACATATGTTAACATTTGATACATTTCACATTCTCACTGAGCGAGAAAAGAAAAAAATATCATAGGCTGTAAATAGGTTGATATAAAGCTAAAGCGTGGTAATTCGAGAATTGAGATTGTCTGTTACAATTTTGTTTGTAAATATGATACAATTTTGTCTGTAAACATTTCATACAATTTTGTCTGTAAATATCAAAATTGTTTGTTGGGAGTATTTATGTTTTATGGTTGTAGAAAATTCGATCTCATGGCTTTAGTGCGAATTCCATCGAACATTAGGTACTTCTGGGACCTTCAAAATCAGATTTCTACTTATTTATCAGAAGATCAACGAATTGCCCTTCGTGACACTCCATTTTATGGCTACTTAGATGTTCCAGATCTTCCAATGCAACCAGTTATAGTGGATTGTTTGTTAGGAGTATTTAATATCGAAAAAAGTAGTTTCAAAATTAGAGGAAAATGGACCTCCTTTGATGTTGAAGAAGTTGGGAGAATCACGGGTCTTTCGATGGGAGGATCTATAGTAGACACGCGGTTTCATAGAAGTGATCGCGATACAATCTACAAGCTTGTGCTTTCATATAGTACCGCGGCTGAAAATGAAGAAGATATGAAGTGTGTGACTAGAAGAGGAAAGAAGAAAATTGACGAGGGTAAGAAGAAGATTGTGTGTGCTAGAAGAGATAGGATGGGTGAATTTATCAAGCAGATGGCCGAGCGTAGAGATCCTCTTTTGCCACAGATGCTCGTGGCTTTCATTATTGGCTTTATATTATGCCCCCAAGCTAGTATGAGTTGTCCCTTGTTTGCATTTAGGTATGCTGAGAAATTGGGCACTCTTAAGGAGTATAATTGGGCTGAATTAGTATACAATGTGTTGCGTACCGAGATGATTAAGACTAAGAAAACCATCACTAAGAGATTTGAGGGAAATCGATCTAGAGGTGGTTATATGGGGGGTTTTGCCTCGGTTTTGATGGTAAGTTAACATTTACTACATTTTAATGTCATTCTACATTGTATATATTTAATTCATTTAGTCATGTTTATTGTTGAGCTAAAATTTTCCTTTTCTCACAGGTTTGGTTTTATGAGCTTGTGGGGCAATTACGCCTTCGTATAGGAGCAAAATCCCTACCACCCATCCTAAGCTTCCACAAGGGTCCGGGATCTTTACGGAGGAGTACAGTTCAATATTTAATTAGAGATCCGGATAATTTTAGGAAGCATGATGTTGACTCAGGGGCTAAGAAATTTGAAAAGAGATAAGCTGTCACTACATCCACTGCCCCTTCAAGATTGAAGAGAGAGAGAGAGAGAGAGGTATATATATTTCCATTTTTATTTTCATTCCATGTTAGTTAATTGCTCTCCATGATTTTTATTTGATGTTCATCCATGAATTGAACTTTACTTGGGTTATTTATGTGTAGGTAATCACCAAAGCTGAGTTGGATCAGCTAATACTTAAAAAAAGGGTGGAATTAGACCTTCTGTTGAAGATAAGGGGGGACAAATTTGGTGAGGAGGAAGAGGATGTGGATAGTGATGAGGATGATGGGGATGATGAGGATCATGGTGATGATAGTGATGATGGTGATGACGGTGATGAGGAGGGAAAAAATGAGGGGAACGAGGAGGATGCGGAGGGGGCTAATGAGGGGCATGAGGAGGATAAGGAGGGAGTTGATGGTGGGAATGAGGAAGATAAGGAGGGGAATGGTGGAGATATGGAGGAGGATGTCGGCGGTGATGATGAGGTTGGTAAAGATGTTGATAGATTGAATGTAGAGCAAGATGATGGTGAGGATGGTGGGAAGGATCAAGTGGGCATGGATTCAATGGAAGTGGATAACGACGCCTTTATTCTTAGCCCTCACGATGTTGTGTTGATTGAAGGCAGGCGTAAAACCCCTTCCATCAAAAGAACTGTTCTCTCTAGATCTCGGCATGTTGGGCCATCAATGCGGTCTCCTTTTGTTCCACTTACTAGTAGAAAAGGATGACAAAATTATACAGGAAGGAAGGAAGTAATGGATGAGGAGAGAGAACTACTAGATAACTTTTGGAAGGAGAATATGGCCGCGTAAGTATTTTGAATAATTTACTTATTTACTTTTCAACATGTACTAAGTTTTTTCATTAATACTTGTTATAAATTTGTTTCATATGTAGTGAGACATTAGTGTGGTCATCTACAGATGCGTTGATGACACGTAAAGATGCATAGGAGTTACTTAAAGGAGAGGCAATTAGTTGTGACGTAAGTATCCGTTTTTTTCATGCTTCACGCAAATATACATAAACACGCACACATGCACACACATATAGAGTATTTTCTGTACCAGAAATCACATAGAAGCGTATGACTGATATTTGATACAATAACACATCTTATGCCTCTACATGCTTTTGATATTTGATACAATAACACACATATAGAGCACTCTACATGCTTTTGATATTTGATACAATAACACATCTTATGCCTCCACAATTTAGTTAAATATGCAATGGTTACTAATCTGAGGGCCGCATAACTGATAAACCATCTTCTGCTGCAAGCTGAAATTGTGTAAATATTAGTGTTCACATTAGTATATAAACATGTGTATTTACAAATTTATTATCTACATTTCAGGTTATAGCCTCCTATGTTGTATTGTTAAATAGGTTAATGGAGACGCGTGCAAACTATGCGAAGGACATACACATATGTAGTCCATGGGTAACCGTAAGTAGAAATCCAATCCGAGATTATAAGTAATATTCATAAGCTATATTAAATACTTACTCTTAACTTTCTTTATTTTTTTAGAGATGCATCAATGAAAATAATTCGTCAAGTGTGGATCGAATGTTTAAGCCAACAACGACAACTCGATTCCAAGAACTTGATAAGATTATTTTCCCACTCCTAACTTAATTTCATTGGCATATGTTGGTGTTATCTGTAAAGGAGAAGATATTTTATCATTATTCTTCCCTCCGTGGTTATATGTCCGATGCTAATGATTTTAGGGTGAAGCTTATTTCTACCATTCCCGATGCTTGGAACTTAGACATTACTTCTTGTCAGGAGGTAGAAAGTGTTGATGTACCTCAACAACGTAGGTTAGTGTATTCGACTTATTCATATGTTGTTTTTCGTTTATGCGAACACTCACATAGAGACTATATATTGCGGTCCAAGAGTGTTATATTGATATTGCAAACATTTGAACTTGCAGAAGCTTGGATTGCGGGGTATTTTTGATGGCGTACATGTTTAGTCTGATTTCCGGTCAACCAATTTTAATTCACCAAAAGGATTGTGCAAGACATAGAGCTCGTATTGTTGCTCTATTTCCATTTGAAGGTATATTTTCTATAAGTGTAATGTTCATTGAAACGCTTATATCGAAATCTATTGTTCTTTTGATCCGCTTATATTTTGCTTTCAGGAAATCAACCAACATGATCCTGAATACCAATTCCCCGGTTGCTACATGTCAATTGTGATATCCAATATTTTTTGTGTACAAATATATTTTGGAAATTGATTTGTAAAGTATTTGTATATATATATATGTATGCCAATGATGCATTGGAGTTACATTGTAATTTGTATAGCGATGGTCACACGGTCAAAATGGTCTAGAGTTTTCGTATTAATATGCGCGCATGATATTGGAAATGCAAAGTTGTATGTTCTGGAAATGCAAAGTGCTGGAAATGCAAAGTTGTATGTCCCTGATTTTTTGGCTGGAAATGCATTCTTCTGTGGCAGAATTCTGGATATGCAATGTTGTATATAGTTTGTTTGGAAATGCATATTTGGAAATGTAATCTTGTATATAGCTTGCTTGGAAATGTAATCTCCTTGATATGCAATGTTGTATGTAGTTTGTTCTATTGTTCTTGTATATAGTTTGTTATGAGTCGACTCAGTACTACTTAGGAGTCGACTCACAAGTAGCCGTTAAGACTAAAACCAACAAATGGGTCGACTCATTAAATTCACGAGTCGGCTCATAAACCATGGGTCGACTCAAAAGATCATGGGTCGACTCAGCAGAAACAAATCTCATATTTCAGCACACTTTGTGAGTCGACTTATGACAGTCATGAGTCGACTCAACCTGATGAGTTGACTCGTTAAAGTCATGAGTCAACTCAGTAGAAACAAAATGAAAACTACGCATCAGTTTGTGAGTCGACTCAATACTGATCACGAGTCGACTCAGAAATATGTATGCAGAAAGTTCTCAGCTATGAACCTGTTAAAAAAATATTAAATAAATTCTAAAAAAAAGAAAAACTTTAGAAATAGTTGATAAACATGATATTAAACATATTTGTGAAGAAATTTGGGAAAGTACATTTGCCATTTGTAAAAGATCATCGTTTTAGCAAGTGTGCACATATAAGTGCAAATATGTAAACATGTATGTTTGATGCAAAACTTTTGTATTACAATATAAACATGATGTTAAGCACTTTGTGTATATATATTGAGCTTAGAGAATAACATTCGAATGGATCATATGATCATGAAGCATTCTCCAACTTTTTGATCATGAAGCATAAACTCAATACTTATAAACAACAAATATAGGAGTAGCATTTGCGGTATGCCTCCACAGTAAAGTAGTGGGAAATATAGGAGTAAAGGGTGTCCATATTCTGTCGAATAACCGTCGCCGCATGTTTGCAAGGTAGCCCGACAACTTGCCATTCACGACAAGTGCATGTGCGTTCATTCAAATCTACTTCAACGGTGGGAAAATCATACACCTCGTACCTTCCGGTAGTAGAAGGAATTGCAGAAAGACAACGTGATTGCTCATTGATATGAATAAGGTGCTCTTCCATAGTAGGAACAAATATTGTGGTCCACTTGTGGGATGCCTCACGCCTTTCAAAACTCATCCTCATCATTTTCTTGCAGATATTATCAATTGTTTGGGTAATTGGCAAATAACGAGCTTCTTTGATCCAAGAATTGAATGACTCCGCTACGTTTGATGTCAACCATCCATATCTACATGCATGTCAATAAATAGTAAGTATAGCAGGAACATATATCTTGAAGATTTGCATTTAAAATTTTGCAAAAACTTTAATTTTAACCTCTTCCCAGGAAAAAAATAATTAGCCCAATTTTCTGGACTCATCCTCAACATTTCATAAAAGGCAATCTCTGATTTATTCCGTAGCTCGTTGCATTCATTGTTATAGGAACGAGAAGTGTATGCATAAGCGGCCCTCTTCATAATTTGCACACATTCATCTCGTAAAGGTGGTATAATGCCTTTTTTCGATAAGTTATTCTTAAAATTAGCCAAAAGATGACGAATACAATAAGAGTGATGTGACCATGGAAAGCATTTCTTCACGGAATTCTGAAGTCCTTTGTCCCTATCAGAGATTAACACCAGTTCATCATCTGGAGTATATGGATCTTCATCATTGAAGAGAATATCTCGAATGCATTCTAAAAACCATTCCCAATTACTCTCATTCTCCGTCACGCATATGCAAATTGCTACGAGAAACATACCACCATCTCCATTTAGAGCAGTTGCGGCAAGTAAGGTTCATTTATACCTATAAAAGAAAAGAACAATCATGAAAAAAAGTATAAAATATATGAAGTAGTACATTAATGCAAGTTTTGATTAGATTGAACTCTATCATACCTATCAAAAAGATGTGTACCATCCAAGAATAACATTGGCCTACATCCCTCCATAAACCCCTTCCAACAAGCATAATAAGACACAAATACTCGTGTAAATCTTCCGTCTTCATGCTCTAAGTGAACAATTGATCCCAGATTGGTTTCTATAACTTTATCCTTATACCATCGGAGTTGGTCATATGAAAATTTAGTATCACCATACAATTCATGTTGAGCTAGCTCTTTTCCCCACCAAATTCTATGATAAGGGATGTCCAAACCAAATTCCATTTTAAGCTTCTTTTGGAAATCAATTGGGCGATAAGTGGGTTATTCCTTCAATATGGTCTTGAGCTGATTAGCATTCCACTTACGAGATGCCCGTTGATATCCTTCCTTTCCTATGCCTCCTCCCAAGCAACTATGAGAACTACATATTTTTTTCACATAGAATCGATCACTATCTCTACGACGGGTGCAATGAACCATCCATTCGCAATTTGCGGCCTTGCATTTTGCTGTCACCCTTTTGCGTTCATTTTTTATAAATTCAAAGTTAAATCCTCGTGCAATAGAGTAATTACTTAAACTCCGCCGACAATGCTCAACATCATCAAATTCTTGACCAACACTTCTAAGAGCATTGTGTCATGCAATAGGAATCATATTAGAGCTCTCAACTTCCCGAGACATATTTTGTGAATACGATGGATTTTGTGAATGAGAAACATGTTCGTCACTAGAGGGGATATACGGATTACTGCATAGAAAATTGTACAAGAGTTAAGAAAGTGATAATGTTAAAAGTATGAAACTATATCAAAAGTGTAAATTACCTTATATGGACATTGTTAGCTTGTATCCCAAATAATATGTCTCGATTCATCTTAGCGTTCATGACAACAATATTCTCCTTGCAACTTCGATGTACATTGACCATTATCGAGACATCAGCATCATCACATACACGAACATAAATTTCTTGCGTGTGAGGTACTTTGTAAGTTAACTGTATCGTGCTTTCACTGCAAGCAATTAGGCTTTGCGCTGCAACGGCCAAATCTTTGTAACCCCCGTTGACATTTAATTCTAAAAATTGATTGTGTCCTCTAAAATCCGTCAATGCACAATATAATTCTTCATCCATCTATATTTATCACCAAAAATAAACAAATTTAGAGAAAAATTTCATCAAAGATAGACACATAAAATCAATAGATCTAAAATACTACTACATGATAACGTGCTATACTTGTATATTAACGTGCTATACTTTCAGCTTAACGTGCTATACTTACAGGTTAACGTGTTATACTTTCAGGTTAACGTGCTATACTTACAGGTTAACGTGTTATACTTTTAGCTTAACGTGCTATACTTTCAGGTTAACGTGCTATACTTTCAGGTTAACATGCTATATTTACAATATAACGTGCTATACTTACTCTATAACGTGCTATATTTTTAGGTTAACGTGTTATACTTACAATATAACGTGCTATACTTACAGGTTAACGTGCTATACTTACAATATAACATGTTATACTTACAGCTTAACGTGCTATACTTACATGATAACGTGTTATACTTACAGTATAACGTGCTATACTTTCAGATTAACGTGCAATACTTACAAGTCTTGTATTTCATGCTTATACTTACAGTATAACGTGCTATACTTTCAGATTAACGTGCAATACTTACAAGTCTTGTATTTCATGCTATTCTTACATGTTATCATTCTACACTAAGCAGATTAACGTGCAATACTTACAAGTCTTGTATTTCATGCTATTCTTACATGTTATCATTCTACACTAAAATCAAATTTAACTAAAATTTCATCAATTATAACAAATTTGACTAATATTTAACTAATTGTTATGAATTCATAAAGAATAATGAGAAACTAGTGTGAAATAATTATGTGAAATAACTAATGTGAATTAATAATGTGAAATTAATGGGTGGTTAATTACAAAACCTCATTTAACTAACATTTAACCAAAAATAACGAATTTAATAATTTTTATGAACTCATTTAACTAACATATCAAATAATTGTCATGATTAAAATGAGAAATTAATCCTATAAACTTGGTAGTTGAGTAAATTGTAAATTTGTACCTTCAAATGCTAAGAAAGTTGGTGAGAAATAATTGCTGGGTTATAGGAGAGAGTTATTAAATGATGGGTTATAGGAGTTCTATTAATGGAATGAGAGAAAGGGAGAAGAAGAGGGGGAGAGAGATAGAAGACGGAGAGAGAGGGGGGGGGAATTTACCGCTAATTTTTCTCCTCTCTCTCTCTATTTTTATTTATTTTATTTGAAGGGGACCCACTTATATAAAAGCTATAAGTAGAAGGCTATTATTGGAATTTTAGAAAAATACATAGAGGGACCCACGTATGAGAGTAGTTGTATTTTGGAATTGGGTTTAAAGATAAATACAAAAAGAAAGTTGAGTTTAAAGATAAAACTAATAATACTTGGGTTTAAGGGAAAGATAGGTAAACAATTGGACCTAAAAACAAAAAGCCCTAAATCAAAACATGGGGGGTTGACTCGAATATCAAGTGTCGGCCGGAGACAGCGGAAACATATAACTGCGGGTTCTCTGCAATTTAAGAGGGTTTTCTGATAGTTATAGGTGTTTATCTTATAATCATCCAAAGTTAAGGGGCTGTTTGGTTTGGGGTGAAAAAGGCTGAAACCCTGACACAGTGTCCCATCTGTGTCAGGGAAGTGGGCAAAAACGCCCTCTGAGAAGCCGATTTGGCCCGAAAGCCTGACACTGTGTCAGGCTTTCGGGCCTTTTCACTCTCAAAACTCTGAGAAGCCGATTTGGCCCGAAAGCCTGACACTGTGTCAGGCTTTCGGGCCTTTTCACTCTCAAAAAACAACAACCAAACGCCCCCTAAGTGGGTTCTCTGCTATTTAGCCTTAGATTAACACTCTCATTAGTACTTATTATTTCTGAAATGTTTACTTCATTGAGCAATATATAGCTCTTCCAGTGAATTCTGAGACGAGAAGCACTAATAATAAGCTGAGGAACAGAAACTATATATCACAAAAGGGGGTAAATGATGAGTTTTATCTTAAATTCGTCAGGGTTTTCTTTAAAACATATAATTGCTTGTTTTGTTGATAATTGCATATTATCATATTTGACCTTGTATGTTTGTAGAATAAGCAATGGACTAGCAAATAGATTTTAATTGATTTATATGTACGTCCTTTGTTTATTCATCTTAGTTGCTACGGTAAACATGTCTTTTTTTTTAAAAAACTAACAAACTAGTTTTTGATTGCGTGCAACGCATGCATTGATACGATATACCTTTGTGTGTAATAAATAAATTGTGTAACACCTTAACGATTAATTTTAACCCATGCATTTGAAACAGTTCCACAAAATAACATAAATGTGTAGCATTCAAAAAATGAGGAATTCTATTGGCAGCAGCCAAAAACGACTACCAGTAGACCATTGATGCCAGGTGCGCACCGTATGCAAAATATTACGGAATGGGAACCAAATAATGCCGAAGATAAAAGATAATATTACCAAAATACCCCTGTATTTACCTCATCTCCTACTCCGCCGTTTTTTCTTTCCTCCTTTTCTCACTGATTGGCGCCGAAAGGATATTATTCCTCTAGTCCAAAAAACTAGGTTAAGTTTGTAACTTCCAGTCTAATTACTATTCATTGCTTACTAAATTTACGTCCTCTTCCCATTAGGTCCATGTTTATATTCCTCTCCTCTATGTTTATTTATATTTCTAATAATCTAACTATTATTATTATTTAATTTATGTTTGTTGAACCCTTTAATTAATTGTTTATATTGAATTATTAATGTTTGGTGCGCAATGAAAGGCGTTTTTTTAACGTTGTATCTTGATTTCTTTGGCCTAGTTTATACTACTTCACCGGATGTATTCTGACAAATCTAATTAATGAATTTATGGAAAAATATTATACTAAAAAGAAAGATTCGTATAAAATTATTAAAAGAATAATAGGCTACATGTTGGAGATTTTTTATTCATGTAACAAATTTCATAATTTTTTACTTTAATTAAACTATCCTTTTCTCTTTTTGAAAATCACACCATAACCATTTGCCTTTTTAAATAAGTACTAGTCATTATAGAAAAACATAGATCTTTTATAAAATTAATATAGTGCAAAATCCCATATTAATGTAAGGTGCTATACGCATAAATCAGCCCATTAAACTCGGTCCCTTCGAAATGGGGAAAACACGTTGCCAGTTGGCAGCGATTGTCTATAGCAAATGCTTAAGATGAGTGCTAGCCGGACCCGAAAATGGGAAAGATCTACATGTGGCAAACTGACATGTTAATTACAGCTGGTGTTAATTAATGATAATTAATTCCCAATTAAGGGTATTTTTGTCCGAAATTTTCCACTTCTGGGCAGCTAGTTAATGCTTTATCTTCTCTCAAAATCATCAAAAATTAACCTGCTTCAATGTATCTTTTCTGTTATCCTCTCTTGATGCCTAGCGATTGCCGACGAGGATCTCCCCAATCACCGATCCGATCTTTTTTTATGATAAATATGTTAAAGTCAGCAGTTATCTACCTCAGCCACTATTTCAACAGTAACCTAGCTACAATATTCACCAGCTACAAGATCCGCCTACTGTCATTGTAGCAACACTGTAGCAGCCTAATTTCTATCGTGTACACCTACCGCAATATCACCTATAAATGACTCCCTAAACCATTCTGTAGACATCATCCCACTAGCAAGAGAAAAATAAAGTGAGAAATAAAGAAAAATAAAAATAAATAGTGAGTATTTGTAAAAGAGTGTAGTCATGTAGTAGTTTGTAGTAAAAAAAATATTTGTATTCTAAAAAAATAATAAAATATTCGTCAGTATTCATCACGCTTCTCAACTCAACAAAATAGTTGGTCCGCTGCTCCTCTACTTACTCTAAAGCAACTAACAAAACCATTCATCTTCTTATGAACTCCTCTGAATCCGCAGCAAAGAATTGGACGCAAAATAACATGATTCCAAGTCCCGACAAACCCAACAATCCACATCAAAGAGTCGGGCTGAATTGCTCGGTGCTATCTCTTCTAATCATCATAACACTTGAAAGACCAATTTGTATCAAATTTTGAATTACACATCCCGATTTAACCCATTCTTTTCATTTAGCAAGGAGATGAAGAAGGTCAAGAGAAAGTGGGGAAGAAGAAACAAAGCTACCAGCAAGAAGAAAACTTTGGTTTAAGTTAAAATTTCCGAAATTACCCTTATTGATGATTTATTCTTGGGAAAATTGTGTCGGGCCCCAAAAGCAGAAACTTCATGTGCTGCAGCCCCTTCAACTTTCCCCCATGTGATTCAGCCCCTTAAAATGTAACATTTTGTGTTGTACCTTTTTAGCATTTATTGCATGCCACCTGAGCTAAAATCCCCAAAATATCCTTATTTCATCTTCTCAATCTCTCAAACCCAGTGCTCTCTCTCTCTCTCTCTCTCTCTCTCTCTCTCTCTCTCCTCTCTCCTCTCTCTCTCTCAAGCTCTCAAGCCCCGCTCCCACCTGTGACTACGCCCTTCACCACGAAGTCGGGCTCCAGATCTGCGCCCCGCGAGTTCGGCCCTCGAGTTCGTCGCCGCCTCCCCTCCTCTCCTCTGCCCGACCTCGTCGCCGTAGCTCGTCGTCGCTCCCCGCCTCGCCCTTAACTACGCCGGAGTTCGCCGACTCCTTGTCTACTCTTCACTCCTCCGCCTCCTTGTTCTCAAGCTAGTCCTCAGCATGTCAACAAGCAAAGATGTTCTCGCTCTAGCCTCTCTTGAAGTCGATCTCTCTAGAATCGAACCAGGATCAACTGTGATAGTCAAGTGGAGGGGAAGACAGTGTTCATTCAGAGGAGAACCGAAGATGATATTAAGTCTACAAATGGTGTTGATGTGGGCTCGCTCTGTGATCCACAAGAGGATTCGGCTAGGGTAAAGAACCCAGAGTGGCTTGTTGTTGTGGGTGTTTGTACACACTTAGGTTGTATTCCCTTACCAAATGCTGGAGATTTTGGGGGTTGGTTTTGTCCATGCCATGAATCGCATTATGATATTTATGGAAGGATTAGGATGGGGACCGCTCCGTTTAATTTTGTAGGTGCCGACTTATAGCTTCTTGGAGGAGAATAAGTTGCCGATTAGGTGAATAGCAGTCTCAGGGATGATGATGACGATGATAGTCTTTTCTTAGTTATCTTTTATTTCTATAAACAAATCATGTGTTTTCTTGCTTCTTTTATGAAGATTGCTTAGATTATCCATCGCGTTCTAACTTCGGCGTCTCTGCTGGTTTGGTCTGATACGTATTTTCCTTTGGTGTTTGAAGTGCCTTTGGCAGCTTTTTAGGCATGCAATGAGTTAAAACTGAGTTAGTTCTAGTTCTAATTCATGGCCATTGGACTGTTGTGTTAGTTCTAACCCACCGCGTGTTAGTTCTAACCCAACGTGTGTTAGTTCTAGTTCTAATTCATGGTCCTTAGGCTCTTGTGTTAGTCCTAACCCATCGCGTGTTAGTTCTAACCCACCGCGTATTAGTTCTAGCTCTAATTCATAGTCCTTAGGCTCTTGTGTTAGTCCTAACCACATGTTAGTTCTAACCCACCGCGTGTTAGTTCCAGTCAAATATCAAAGGCTGTAAGAGACTTCTCGCACTTGGAATGTGATGGCACAAGTCATCAATTGTATCAATGAGACGGTTGAATTCTTTAGATATTTGACTGACATTGATTATCCCTTCTTCATAAGCTACCTTAATCAAATCCAAGATCAGTCCCTCAGCTGGTCGTCTTTCCATAGCTAAAATCAGTGCTCGGTTCACTATGTCATGGTGAAAGAAAGGAACTTTGAGATTCTTAACACAGCTACAAGCCTCTTTCTTGTCTCCACTTGTAATATACTCAATCAGAAGGTCGTTAATGTTAGCTTTTATGTCATCCACTATAGTGCTCTTGCTTCCTCCCCATTTTCTCAGTATAATCTCAGCATGGAGGGGAGCTGATACATAGCCTTTTTCTGCTCTCTTTATCACTTGAATCCCCTTTGAGTCTTCTGATAAGTCTTTCCTCTCTTTTGTGAGAAAAGCTGGAGGGAGTATTTCATCGACCACTGCCCGAGCAATAAAAAGAGCAAGAACATCCACAGTGTCGGGTATATCTACAGATAAGTCATTTGTAGCTTCAACTAGTATCTATGAACCTTTGTACACTTGGGGGGGGATCGATCACTGATAATCACATTTTATTATAATTTTATACCCTCATTATCTATTTTTAATTAATAAATATACCACTAATAATTATTTTTATCTTTAATTGCAGGTTAATGAATAATACAGCCCAAAAATCCCATCTTTCAACAAAAGCTCATGAATTAAATAAAGAACACAAGCAAGAGCCAAAAATCCTAAGCTCGGAATCAAGCCGAGTAGCTTGTAGAAGCCAGAGAAAAAAAAAATCAAATATGAAAACAAAATATATTCAAGATGGTTGGCCGTAAAGAAACGACGATATCTCTCAATCCGGAAGACGGAATTTAACATATAATATATGAAAATCGCCTATCTCGACGAGACGAACCCATCTGTAGAGGTAGATTTTTGATTGGACATTGATGCCAGTATCGATGCTGGCATCGATACCGACATCGATGCTAGCATCGATGCTGGTATCGATGGCTACGAATCAGTTACAAATCAATGGCTGATTTTTGATGGTTTTAGATAAGGATTCAATCCAAGAGCTCTCATTCATTGATGTTTACTATAAATAGGGGTAGAGAGTGAGGGGTTAGGGGTGTGAAAATTTTTGTAACTCTATTTGGAGAGGAGGATCACTCTTAATTGAGAAGACCTTCTAAATTTATAACTTTTGTTACAATTAATAAAATAATTTTTTTACCATTTTAAATATTTCTTATCTTTGTTGGATGATGAAGATGGAGATGAAGAATTATTTGAAGGTTTGCATTCCTTTTATTTTTCTCTTTCATTTCTTTTTTATTGCTTATTAGTTTAGATTTATTTCTATGCTTGTAGTTAGATTTTATTTTCTTGTTAAATAGCCAAAAGACTATAACCCTCTTGTCTTAGATTTATTTTATGTTTATAGGTTAGATTTATTTTCTTGTATTTAATCCTTATAATTTATTTTGTAGTTTAGATTTTATAATTTATTTTATAGTTAGATTTTAATTTTTTGTACTATTCACCTTGAGGGTAGAACCCTCTTGGGTTTAGTTTTTCTTTTTGTTTATTTTTATTTCTTTTGATTCACGTTTAGACTAGAACCCTCTAGGAAATCACCTTTTTCTAAGAAGTGAGTTCAATTTTAGATTACCTATATCTTTAATTAAATCCACCATCTTTACTTTCATTAATTTTATTTTTCATTCTTGATTTTTATTTGTTTATTGATTTTTCCTTCGAGCCTTGTTGATCACATTTATTTTTTTTATCACTTCCACTCTCAAATATATTCATTTACATAATCATTTTCATTCTCTCCATCTCTCCACAATCATACTTATTCGTCACTCCTATTTGTCACGCACACAATATAAGAATCGATTTATATTTTCTCCTACAAAACACCTTCCTCGTGGGATCGATAACTTTTTATACTATAACTTGACACGGTTGTACACTTGTAACATTTTTGGTATATGTTTATGCCGCATCAAGTTTTTGGCACTATTGCTGGGGAAGGTGCTTAAGTAGGATTTTTTTTTATTATTTTGGTTCTTTAACTTGTGTGTTTCTTGTGAAAGAACTACTTGGAGATTAAAGATCAAGAATTAGAGGTTGAGGAATTGGAGATTCGCTTGTGGTAAGTCTTCTTCCTAATATTTTTAATTCTACACCTTTAGTTAGTTTCTCACAATTAGTGACAATTAGCATCTTAAAAAAAAGATTTTATTTTCGTTGACCATAATAAAATTCACCCTCCACTTTGACATTTACTAACAAGATAATAAATTTAAACAAATTCCCCCCTTCTCATTTATTTGATTGTTAACCCTAATTAAAAAAAGATTTTATTTTTACTATCCTTTTTAGTCGCTTTTAATTCCTAGGGTTGCATTTCATATCGTTAGTAAAAATTCATCAAAGTGATTTGAGCATCTTGATTTGGCACACACTTAAGAAAGATTGTTAACCCAAATTCTTGTTCCAATTCATTCTCCTTCTGATAACTCAATTCAGGAAAGACCAGAGGAAGAAGAAGAAGAGTCGGATCCAAGTTTTGAGGAAATTTTCGGTGAGGAGCTGAAAATATTAGGAGAAGCATATCAAATTTGTTAAACTAAAAAAACTATGTTAAACAATTACTACTTTAAACTGAATTTTGAAAAACTCTTTCTTGATGAACTAAGATTTTTGGAAAATAAACAACAATTAATTTTTTACACCTCAACCCTGAATCTTGGGGTTGAGGAAAGTGTTAAAGAAAAATTGCTTGTTAGAAAACAAACATTCATAAATCAAGAATCTAAGTTCAAAACACATGACACCAATAACACCTACCTTCCATTGCCACAAGAATTATGAAACACCCAGATATGCTTAGAATTTTAGCACAATGTTGATTATATCATTTTGAATTTGTTTAAAACTCAGGAAAGAATTTTCAGCAATAAGGTAGGATTCAATGTAGAACACGAGCTCTTCATGTTGAATATTTCATTCTATTATATATATATATATAAAATTGATGATTTCATCCTCCACAAAACCAAAGGTAATTACAGATTTTCATCAGTCGACTAATTGTAAGTACTTCACTTCTTATTTGTTTTACTTTGTGCATCATAAAGTTTGCATTGAGGACAATACAAAATTTAGGTGTGGGGGCGAGAATTAGTTATTTTTTCCTCTTTATTTTACCTTTTTATTTGCATTTTTTATTTCTTTTTCTTTCTTAAAATATTATAAAAATATTATCACTTGCCAAATTGATAGAGTTAAGTAATAATTTATTTATTTGATAAATTTAAAATTTTCTAATCCCTAGTTGGTTATTTACTTAAGTTCACCTTTTATGATAACTCTAAATAAATTTTTTAAAAAATAATTTTTAAAGTAGTATAGTTTACTTAAGCCTTAACTTGGACTTTTATTTAAAATAATAAAATTTTTGCATGCTTAGCTTAGAGTTGAAAATAATTTTTCAAAGTGTCTTGATTTACATATTTTTTAGAATATATATACATATATAATAAAAAAAATAGCATTACAAAAGAAGAGTGCAGAAAATGGGCACAAAAAAAACTCTTGAATTTAAGGTGATTATATCTTATAAAGCATAAACTGACAGAGTAATTAAGCCCAATGAGTATTTCCATTCTTAATGACCTAAGCCCAATTGGGTTGGGATCCATTAGCCCAAAACTCATTAAATGGTCACTTAGAAAGGCCGTTAAAGTAGAAAAAAATCACCAAGGAAGAAAGAGTTAAAAAAATTAATAATAATAATACAATACTAACAAATGTTATATATATATAGTATATATGGCCTTGAAAAATATTTCTGATCAAGCAACTTGAATATTATTTTAAACAAAGACTTAGTTTGTTTTTTTCAAAACTTTTAAATTCAATTTCTAAGTTTGTCTTGGTTTTGTATTGTAATAATGAGAATATTTTCTAGGAAATTCACTTTGGAGTTATATATAAAAACTTTTTCTTGAGTAATAACTAGCTTCAATTAGATTGTCTAATTTTATCAAGTAATTTTAGTTATTTACTGACCTCTTTAAATTGGAAAGTTGACCGAATTTTGTGGGTATATTCACTGCAAACCCTCACGAGACTACAACTCGTCCACTAGGATAACCTAGAGGTTTAAATGTTTGTTGTATGCGCTAAATACAATTACGATTCCTGCGAAAGTGAATTAGGATTTTATTTTTCTTTCTTTACTAGAGGACTAGCAAAAGTTTAGGTATGGGGTATTTGATAATCATATTTTATTACAATTTTATACCCTTATTATCTATTTTTAATGAATAAATATATTACTAATAATTATTTTTATCTTTAATTGCATGCTAATGAAGAATAAAGCCCAAAAATCCCATCTCTCAATAAAAGCTCATGAATTAGATGAAGAACACAAGCAAGAGCCAAAAATCTCAAGCTCAGAATCAAGCCGAGTAGCATGTAGAAGCCATAGAAAATAAAAAAAATCAAATATGAAAATAAAATATATTCAAGATGGTTGGCCGTAAAGAAACGACGATATCTCTCAATCCGGAAGGCGTAATTTAACATATAATATATGAAAATAGCTTATCTCGACGAGACGAAGCCATCTGTGGATGCAGATTTTTGATTGGACATTGATGCTAGTATCGATGCTGGTATCGATGGCTACGAATCAGTTACAGATCAGTAGCTGATTTTTGATGGTTTTGGATAATGATTCAATCCAAGGGATCTCATTCATTGATGTTTACTATAAATAGGGATAGAGAGTGAGGGGTTAGGGGTGTAAAAATTTTTATAACTCCATTTGGAAAGAAGGGCCACTCTTAATTGAGAAGACCTTCTAAATTTATAACTTTTGTCACAATTAATAAAATAATTTTTTCATCACTTTAAATATTTCTTATTTTTGTTGAATGATAAAGATAGAGATAAAGAATTATTTGGAGGTTTGTATTTCTTTTATTTTTTTTCTTTTTTTTTCTTTTTTATTTCTTATTAGTTTGATTTATTTCTTATTAGTTTGATTTATTTCTATGCTTATAGTTAGATTTTATTTTTTTGTTAAATAGCCAAGAGGCTAGAACCCTGTTGCCTTAGATTTATTTTATGCTTATAGGTTAGATTTATTTTATTATATTTAATTCTTATAATTTATTTTGTAATTTAGATTTTACAATTAATTTGTAATTAGATTTTAATTTCTTACACCATTCACCTTGAGGCTAGAACCCTCTTGGGTTTAGTTTTTTTTTTTTGTTTTTTTTTTCTTTGATTCACCTTTAGGCTAGAACCCTCTAGGGAATCACCCTTTTTTAAGAAGTGTGTTTAATTTTAGATTACCCATATCTTTAATTTAATCCGCCATCTTTGCTTTATTGAATTTTATTTTTCATTCTTGATTTTTATTTGTTTCTTGATTTTTCGTTCTTGCCTTATTGATCCTATTTATTTTTTTATCACTTCCACTCTCAACTATATTCATTTACACAATCATTTTCATTCTCACCATCTCTCCATAATCACACTTATTGGTCACTCCTATTTGTCACGCACATAACATAAGAACCGATTTATATTTTCTCCTACAAAACACCTTCCTCGTGGGATCGATAACTTTTTATACTATAACTTGATACGGTTGTGCACTTGTAACATTTTTAGTACATGTTTATGCAGCATCAATCACGTCTGCATAGAGAGTTGAAAGAAGAACTGAAGCCATTTCCTTTTCTTTGTTATATCTTCATGGCTAATGAGACGAGCTTTTTACAACCCACCGTGTGTTAGTTCAAACTCACCACGTGTTAGTTCTAACTTACTGCGTGTTAGTTCTAACTCACCACATGTTAGTTCTAGTTCTAATTTATGGCTCTTGGGTTCTTGTGTTAGTCCTAACTCACCGTGTGTTAGTTTTAACTCACCGCGTATTAGTTTTAGTTCTATATCATGGCTCTTGAGCTCTTGTGTTAGTTCTAACTCACCGCGTGTTAGTCTAACTCACCGCGTGTTAGTTCTAGTTCTAATTTATGGCTCTTGGATTTTTGTGTTAGTCCTAACTTACCGTGTGTTAGTTCTAACTCACAAGAGTCCAAGAGCAATTAGGATTCGATCGCGAGATCCAATGCTTGCCGGTCTATGATTCTCCGACGATCACTGGAGATATGAAGGGATTGAGATATTAGCCAGAGATCAAGGTGGCAGTAGCGGCAGCAGTGGCGGGGAAGAGTTCAATGTACACATTGGTGAGTACTTCTTCGATTGGGAAGAACAGCAAGCCATGATATAGAACTAGAACTAACACGCGGTGAGTTAGAACTAACACGCAGTGAGTTAGAACTAATACGTAGTGAGTTAGAACTAATACATGGTGAGTTAAGACTAACATAAGAGCTGATAATCACATTTTATTATAATTTTATACCCTCATTATCTATTTTATATGAATAAATATGTCACTAATAATTGCTTTTATCTTAAATTGCAGTTTAATGAAGAATAAGAGCTCAAAATCTCATCTCTCATCAAAACCCCTTGAAGAAATGAAGAAATGAAGCAAAGAAGCCCATTGGAAAATCAAATTATTAATTTATCCAAAAGCCCAAAATTAAAACAATAAAGCATGAAGAAATGAAGAAAAGCCCAATGGGAATTCAAGAAGTCAAAGTGAAAAACAAAATCAAAAAGCCTAAGCCCAAAGAAAGAGAGAAGCTCGGACAGCAACAGGAGAAGGCTGGGTATCGATGCCAGCATCGATACCCGTATCGATGCCAGCATCAATACCCATCTCGATGCCCTCATCGATACCCCTATCGATGCCAGCATCGATACGGACGTACAGTTTGTTACGATTTAATGGCTGAAATTTATTATTTTTGGATAAGATTTCTCAATCCAATGGCTCTTATTCACTGATGTTTACTATAAATAGGGGTAGAGAGTAAGGGGTTAGATGTGTGAAAATTTTTATAACTCCATTTGGAGATGATGGCTACTCTTAATTGAGAAGGCCTTCTAAAAATTATAACTTTTGTTACAATTAATAATAATAATTTTTCTCCACTTTAAATTTATCTTTTCTCCTCCTTGTTGAATGATGAGGATGGAGATGAAGAGCAATTTGAAGGTTTGCATTTCTTTTATTTTTCTCTTTTATTTCTTTTTAGTAATTTCTTTATTATTGTTTATTAGTTAGATTTACATTCATGCTTGTAGTGTAGATTTATTTTTATTTCTTTTTGCACTTTAATTTGTAGAGTAGATTTATTTTCTTGTATTTAATTTTTATAATTTATTTTGTAGTTTATATTTTAATTCTTTGTAGTTAGATTTAATTCTTGTTCATAATTTAGATTTTTCTTTTCTTTTTATTTTTGTAATTAGCTCTTTTTCTTCTTGTTTTTATTTCTTAAGATGTGAAATTAATTCGTGTAGGAATCTTAGAATTGTATGAAACTAATCTAATTTCTTTTATATTGTATGGATTATTCTCTTACACTTAAAATATTCATGTTTAAGATAATCAACTAGAAAACTAATCGGTAGAAGAAGAATTTGATAATTTATGCTTATCTTAAATGGTTTGATAGGTTATGCTTATGAATTCTAGGATTACTATCTTGTTGTTGTTTTTATCATGAATAGTAATTTTGACTTGGATGATAATTTGATAGGTTATACTTTCCTTAAATGGTTTGATAGTCTATGCTTATATAATTGAGATTAGCTAGTTGATTAAATTTTAGATTTCTCATATCTTAATTGAATCCTCCATCTTGACTTTCTTGAATTTTCTTTTCATTCTTGATTTTATTTCTTGATTTTATTCATTCTTCTTTCTTCCCTTATGATTTTATTTATTTTTTTATTCTTATTTCTTTTCTTTAAAGTTCAATTTATTGTCTCTTGCATATATTCACAACAATCACTAATCACAATCACACTTATTCTTTAATCATATTTTGTCACGCACACAACATAAGAACCTATTCTAATAATCTCTTAAAATCACCTTCCTCGTGGGATCGATAATTTTTTATACTATAACTTGATCAATTGTGCACTTGTAATTTTGGTACATAATTATTTTGCATCAAGAGCCCAAGAGCCATGATATATAACTAGAACTAACACACGATGAGTTAGAAGTAACACGCGGTGAGTTAGAACTAACATGCGTGTTAGTTCTAGTTCTATATCATGGCTCTTGGGCTCTTGGGTTCTAGTTCTAATTCTAACTCACCGCGTGTTAGTTCTAATTCACCGCGTATAGTTACATGCAGCTGAGATATTTAATTTTGGATCAGTAGTAGTTGCTTGTTTCACTGCAACTAATAAATATAGTTGAAACTAATTTTCCAAACAAGTATCCAATTGCAGACATAGACACCGCATGTATATTCGTAATCATTTTGAGTTATGAATGTGATTTAAAACTTTAAATTGCAGCTAACCCTAACAGAAGTTCAAAAGAAATTGATACGTCAGCAAACAACTACAGTTCTAGCAGCAAATTGCAACATTTTAAAACTAAATCAAGTAAGTGTAACTACAACTGCATGCGACAACAGTAGCATTTAACTGAAACTTCCTCCAACTAACATAATTCAATGAATAAAAGAGTCAAAAGAAGCACATTCTCTTTTAACACAGATTTAAATTTCTAATACACTATAATAAAGGGTACTACAGACAATTTGGAAGCAAAAAGAATGCTAAGATTTGAGCTTTCATAAATTAAACCCAAGAGCCATGAATTAGAACTAGAACAAACACACGGTGAGTTAGAACTAACATGCGGTGAGTTAGAACTAACACGCGGTGAGTTAGGACTAACACAAGAACCCAAGAGCCATGAATTAGAACTAGAACTAACACGCGATGAGTTAGAACTAACTAACGTGTGGTGAGTTAGAACTAACAATTATTAAACTTAACTATGAAATTCTAAGTGAATTCATCTCTTGATGGACCTAATCACAAAACCCCTGGAAACTACTAACTGGGGTTTCCTAAATCCAAATGGAGTTTAAACCCTATGTATGGAGAGTTTGCTTTCATGACTTGAACCTAAGACCTCCAAGTTAAGACGATGAGCATTTCTCTATTTATTTTTTTACACACATTATACTAGAAAATTAGCTTATCATCTTGCACCCAATTACGCCCAGCACTGTTATCAAACAAATAGATGATACATCTGAAAACAAATAGTATTACCAATCAAAAGCTTCAGTCCCAATTAGACAGATTTGGAGCAAATTCTAATAAAAAAACCAATTTCACCTGCTAAACTTCTAATTGACACCCTAATCAAATTACCACACCCCTCAGGAGGTGGCGGTGAACTCGAGGGTGAGGCAGGGAGCGACGGTGAGCTACGGCGATGAGTTCAAGCGTAGAAGAGGAGGGGAGGTGGCGACGAACTCGAGGGCCGAACTTGCGGGGCACAGATCTGGAGCCCAACGTCATGGTGAAGGGCGTAGTCGCGAGCGGGGGCAGGGCTTAAGAGCTTGAGAGAGAGAGGAGAGAGGAGATGAGAGAGAGGAGAGAGGAGAGAGAAGATGAGAGAGAGAGAGAGAGAGAGGGAGAGAGAGAGAGAGAGAGAGAGAGAGAGAGAGAGAGAGAGAGAGAGAGAGAGGAGAGGGGGGGAGAGAGAGGGCGGTAAAGGGCAGAGAGATGACATGAGGACAAAACCATCGTGTTTATTACAATATTTAGGTTCTAAACCATATCCATCTAATTGTTTAACGACTAATTTCCTCTTAGCCTAATTCCAACTAGATATCAGAACACTTCCGAGGCCAATTTATCGATAAAAATAGAGTACTAGTAATGATAATCATGATGACAAATGAATCACAAGTCATAACCTTTTCATAAAATTAGCACTGTTAGTAAACAGTATATCAGCACTGTAGATGCCACTTACAAAGGATTAGCCAATCTATAGCACTGCATACAGCATGATGTGTGCGACAATGTGAAAAGGTAAAATACTACAGTGGTGCTAGTAACATGGTAAAGACTACATGTTCTTTTTTATTCTCTACTTACATCAAGTATTAGGTTTCCTTCATATATAATGGAGAGAGAGAGAGAGAGAGAGAGAGAGAGAGAGAGAGAAGAGAGGAGATGAGAGAGCGCTGGGTTTGAGGATTGAGGAGAGGGGATAAGGAAATTTTGAGTATTTTAGCTTAGGTAGCATGTAATAAATGCTAAAAATGGCTGCAGCATAAAATGTCACATTTTAAGGGGCTAAACCATATGTGGCAAAGTTGAAGGGGCTGCAACACATGAATTTTGTGAATTTGGGGCCCTGACACAATTTCCCTAACACAATTTTCCCTTTATTCTTTTTTCAGCATGGAATAAAAAAGATTATTATAAATGTAAAGTTTCTTTCCACATCAGTAGTACCATGGAATGATCTCATATTTTGGGTCAAAAAATAATTATTCAAATGCTAATAGAGTTCCCCTTTAAAAAATAAGATAGTTATGAAGAGTGTAGGTTTTATCAGAACGCCCCCACATGGTGAGTTTGTGGGAAAATTGAAAAAGAAATGAGAATAAAATTTGTATTTATCTCCCTAACTGACTTAGGGAAAAAATGAATACAATCTCTCACTGTAATCTCTCTCTAACTGATTTAGAAAAAAAAATTATAACTATTCTATATCAGTTTCCCGATTTAAAAAAGAGAGAAGGGATCAATAGAGACCCTCCTCTTTGTTTAAACCTGGGTTCTTCATAGTGTCGATGGGAGCTTGATTCTTATATCTTATTGATGATCTGATCGCTTCAACTCGTGGAACACGATCTATTCCTCTTGATTTGACGTTAAGGAGAACTAGCAAAGCAAGTTTAGAACTCTTAACGAGTTAAAGAACTCTTAATGAATTTAAAACCCAATGAAAGAGTTGATTTGATCTAATCAAAATCGATTCACTACCAAGGGTGAAAGCTCCCAGAACTGCTCGAAACTCTCCAAGCTCTGATGCCGATCCTCTCAAGACTTGAACTGTCAAAGATCCCCCTGAAGATCCAAAAATCCAGATCCCCGAACTTAGTTGAGTGTTCCCTATTTATAGGGGTTTTAGGGGTGTAACTAACCACTAAAATTGCTCCTTAGTGGGGTTGTGATCCCCTCAGATCATGTAAAATAGTTTTGGAACCGTTCAACTCATGTTTGAATGAGTCAAACGCAAAATTTGCATTCTGGGCATGAACTCTGCATCCTGGATTTGGGATGCAGAGTTGGGCTCTGCATTTGAGGCCGAAAACACAGTGGTGAGCCCTGCGTTCTGTTCTTAGAATGCGGATGTGAACTCCACATCTCGATTTTACAACACAACAATGAGCTTTGCATTTTTCTTTTAGGACGCAGAGGTAAACCTCTGCATCTTGAGTTGAAGAAACCGTCTTTCCTTAGAGCATTGCAAGAGTCATCAGTTGTAACTCCTGTTGATGATTGTGAAGGCCATCGAATTAGAACTTCTATTGGTTGTTGTGAATGTCGTTGAATTGTAACCTTCATTGATTGTCGTGAAAGTCTCCAAATGGTAGCGTTATGGAAGTCGTCGAATTGTAACTTCCATTATTAGTGCTTGATAGGGGTCAACTATCTGCAGTAATTTTTAGACAGTCTACAAAACCACCTCTAAAGTTTTTTAAAGTTCGCGGTTGACTGGAATAAAATTTTGGAATATTTTGGATCCTAATTTTTGTTGATCTTGGAACTGATGATTCCTTATTATAAAGGAGTTTGTTCCCCGTATTTGTCTTGAAGGCATTGTGAATTTGATTGCAGGATTAGTATGAAGGTGCATGTCGTAGCCCTACTTCTGAAGTGTGGAAGTGGGCCTTGTTATTTTGAAATGTGGAGGTGAGTCTTGCGTTTATAATATAAGAGGCGACGACATCCATGAGAGCCACAGATCCAACACTAGCAGGTGCTCCAACCTTGTATTTAGCGACTTTCTCGCTAATTTCCTTGAGATCTCCCTTGGTAAAGATTAACCCCACATTTCTGACGAGCAATTGGAGGAGGTTAAGATAGTTCTTGTTGCATGTGTTCTCAGTATGAGACTTGATGTGACGTCTAAGGAGGGTGTTCTTCCTTGTGAGGATCATTGAATCTCTACGGAGCCTCTTCCTGATCGGCAGCAACAATTAGAACTTGTCTGTATTCATCCAAGTGGCTACATAGCTTCTTATCGTAGATCAGTTTCTTCTTGGTTTTTACCACATTAATGGCTATTGTTAGCTTCTCGCTAACCATTTGAGATAGCGACAATAGCTCTATGTAAGGGCCAAGATGGAGTGGATCTTTGGTGGACGGGGAGTGATCTCACCACTTTAACCTCTGAATGGTTATTTTTTTTTAGAAGAAATAGAAAAACCCTAATCTTAGAGGAAACTCAAGCCTTACAACGAAGATGAGTCTCACATTTAGAATTTGAAACGCGAAGGTAAGCCGCTCGTTTAGGACTTAAAATGCAAAGGTGAACCTTGCATTTAGAATTTGAAACACAGATGGGAGCTTTGCATTTAAAATTTAGAATGCAGAGTTGAGTCTCGCGTCTTAAAAATTAACATGCAGAGGTGAGCCCTGCGTTTCAGGAGTCGAACCGACTCAGTGTGAATGCAAAAATCGCGTTTGGGTGAGATTTTTGCTTCAAATCTCATTCCGATTTGACAGGTCCAGCTATCTATAAACAGACGGCTAGGGTCAAATTAAGAGTTTACTTGACTGTTTGAGTTTCTGTTCAAGACTTTTTAACAAAAATCTTTCATTTAACTCTGGCGAACACTGTTCATATCCTCCGTTGACGAATCATCCACATGGCTCCCAAGAAGGTTGTTTCCAAAACCGATCGAAGAAAACCACTGTGGCAAGTTTAGGCGCACCTATGGCTTTGGTCGCTGGTGGTTCCTCGGCTCAGGTGATCGTGCCGTCATCACAGATCCCTTTCGTCGGTGGTAAGTGCTGGACCTCCAAACTGTAAAACTTGTTTTGACAAGTTCTAAATTTCCAACGACGAGCAAGACTCACATTTTGTTATTAGAACGCGGAGGTGGACCTCTGCGTTTTGAACTTGAAACATGGGGTTGGACTATGTGTTTTGATTTAAAATGTGGGTCTAACCTCAGGGTTTTGGTTTTGAAATGCAAATCTGACCTCAGCATTTTGATTTCTAAACGCAGGTTTGACATTGGCGATTTGATTTTGAAACTCGGGTCTGACCTCTGCGTTTTGATTTTGAAACATGGATCTGACCTCGGTGTTTTCATTTTGAAACGTGGATCCGACCTTGGCATTTTGATTTTGAAACGCAGATCTGACCTTGGCGTTTTGATTTTGAAACGCGGGTCTGACCCTGACGTTTTGGAACTAAGTCTTTTCTAGACTTCTTTTTAGCTTCGCACTAACTTGTTTGTTTCTTCTATTTGCAGTGCACTACACCAATGAACCTCTTCTCTTTTTGCCATCACTTTGGTCATGAAGGTGGCGCCGACTACAACATGAAGTTCAATCTACAGCAAGAACTTCCCATTTTCCAAGATACCGATAAGGACTGTGCGGAGACTGTCACCCAAGACACTTCAGCAACACTCAGGACTCTAGTTACAGATGCTAGATTTGAGACAGTAGACCATAAAAAACTCAACAAGCCTGCATTTATATTTAGGGACTCTATCGAAATTAAGATGAATCTTATGTACAGTGGGGATTATAAATGGCTGAGGAAGGTCGGGGATCACTATCTCTTTTTGCCTAATATGGAGAGGATGTTCCCTCTATCATATTTTCAGTGTGCCTCTATCCTAAGGCACATGGATTGGGACCTAGTCAAAGAACAGGACGGGATTGCGGTTGGTACTTTAACTTTTTTTGGTGTTCGTACGGTGGGCTATAGCCGACAGGTGACAGCTTTAGGACCAGGCCTAGTTGCTAAAGAATATCCTGTTGGCGAAGTGGCTAGCCCAACGAATACTTTTATCAGAAGATTTATTGCGATGAAAGGTAAATTTTCCGAACAAGAATTCAGATCACCCGGATGGGTGCACTCTTCGATAATGAGGTGGTAGACTCGGATGACAAATTTCATCTTGAAGGAGTTGGACACCCTATTGGCTAATTCTAGCCTTGGCCATCCTGTGATGGCCACCCGATACGGTATCACTCAGAGCCACTACAACTTCTTTACCATATTGGAGCAGTACAACCTGGAGACCTACACTTTTTTTACTCCCGTTGGGGAGTTAGGTTTTACCATTCATGAGATGTTTGACATCTCTGGCCTTCTATTAAGAGATCTGTCGTACGAAGAATTTATTCCGGGAGCGGCAGAACTTAAGATCTTGAGAACCACTAGCCCTGAAATCTATGCAACTTTTTGGGAAGAAATTTGTCACATCCATATCTGCACTCAGTTGATAGGGGCACGAGGAAGTGGCGTTAAACAAGTATCATAGGTAGACTACTTGTTTCAAAATCTGAATCACAAGGGAGCTTCTATCTCTCGGTTAGCTGCAAGTACTCTCACTAATATTCAAACCCGTATCGATGCTGCACTAGCTCATTACATTAATAAGGCCATAAAGGGCATCTTCCCAGCTTATAATGAGTTTGAGAGTTTTCACTATCAAGCAGAGACTCCCATATCAGATATGGCCCTGTTAGATGGGTTTCCGATGTTGTGGCTAAAAACGTGTGTGGTTCCCACCAGGCCAATAGATACTCTCGCCACAGAAGTGGTATACCCAGCTGTCCTTCTGGCTTAAAGGAGACCTTTGAATGTTCTCTCAGCGATGACATGCTTCCTACAAATTTGTTTGAGGGAATTGGCCTTTGACTTTGTTCACCTTAAGGAGACGGGCTCTGGAAAAAAGAAGAGTTCTAAAATTCCTAACCCTCAAATACCGATACTATACACTTATCTGATAGCATGGTATGTCTCTCATTGTCCCTCGTTGATGAGTGCAGCCTCTGCTCAGGGCAAGTCGTTTATTCCACTCGTGCAACGACTCAAAACAGCTAAGTGGGAAGGGACGTATATGGTTAAGGTCTGTCAAATTTTGTCAAGGGATCTTAACTACCATGTTTTCCGCTGTTTCCTCGACTTCAAAGGTGGAGGGTATGGAGAGGTGTTTCAGGATGCAAAAGGTCCCAACGGGTTTACCCAATCGAGTGGGGGGGTGTTTTTCGTTGGCTGCTCAACATTAGGCCAGGTTATCTTCTCTTTCGGTAGGGTGGGAGATGTTTTATCCAGCCCTACTAGCCCTATAGATTTTCCCAACAATTCGAGTATGACCAACTGTATGTTGGGAATCTCAAGCCTCAGCTTGTAGTCATTAGTAATTTATATAAAGGAGCTAGAGCCTGGTATTATTCAATAGCTGGTTGCACTGAAGCCAAGTTCAGATTGCCTCACAAAACGCCCACTTCCCTTACTTCCATGGGCTTCTGTGGTTGGTATCATGCCGCTTCCCAAATCATCGAATACAGATTGAATTTATCTTGTCTGAAAGAGATCAGATGAGTGTATGCATCCAAGAGGGGGTCCAAGATGTCTCGTCTAAAGGGAATCGACGAGTACTTATCTTGTGAGGAGGCGACTGCCGGAGAAGAAAGAGCCCAGAGAGAAGAAAAACCAGAAGCAGGTGAGACTCATGAGATAGAACCTCCAATGGTTGAAACTCAAGGGAAGAAGGTAGCTAGGAAACAAGCCCTTATAGCAAAAGAAACTGGCCAATATGAGAAGCGGACTCACCGTAAGTTATTAGTTGGATCCCCTATCTCTAAAGTTCAACGGTGAGACAAGTTAATGAAAGATGCTGCTAAGTCTGCATGTGATGTGTATATAGAAGAGGAGGAGAAACATGAATCATCTGCTATGGGCCTTCCTCACCAACTTGGCCTTCGTTCAGTTAGCCCAGCTTTGTTGGGTACTGCCTCTTCCTATCACCCACCAGACGAAGAAGACGACGGGGATGAATCACTTGCTGAGGATGCAGAGTCTATTCCAACAACGGATTCTGTTGGTATAGTGGCTCCTGGTCAGGCTTCGGGTGTTGCTCCTCTAATCACAGAGGTGATACAAGAAGGAGTCAAGCCTACAACAGCTCAAACCAAAGAAATTAGGCCTCCTGTAGATGATTCTACAGTGGCTGATCATGGAAAGCTTAGTAGGAACCAATCCCCATCCGCTACAGCACTAATGCCGCCCATCGGGGATGTAAGGCCCAGTCCAACAATGGGAATAATTTCAAAGTTTGATATTATCATAGTTTCTCTTGAACCTTCGGTAGCAGATGATGAGGAGTAAGTAAACTATGGGACCTCTTCGGATGATTACTGTGATTAGGATAGCCTACAACCGTTCACTTCTGACAAAGCGTCAGCCTATGTCCCTATTTCTCCCACAGGTAAATGTTATTCATTTTGGACATTCGTGAATTTTCCTTCTGTATTCTAACTGTTTGCATATGCAAGATCTCTGACTCAAGTGGTTGAAGAGGCCACAATCGTAACTCCCCTACCAGAGCAGTGACCACTTATGCAAACAACAACGACTCCTTCTCCGGAGCAGCTCTCTCTTGTACAAGTAATGACAACTCCTCAACCAGTGAAGCCACTTCCTTTCAAGATTTCTCTTATAGAGGATGGGATTGCTTCAAGTTCAGCTCAAGCGGGAGCACTTATGGCTCTCCCTTCAAGTCCTGCACACTTGGATATTTCAGTACCTTCTCTGACCTCTTCACCGAAATCACCTACCATCTTATTATCGAGCTTTACGACTTCAGGGGCCTTAGTGCCCTCTCCTGTTGCTTCACTGAAATCACCAATCCCTTTGGTTCCAAGCTTTGTGACTACAGGGACCTTAGTGCCATCTCCTGCTACTCCTCTAAGTCTAGTGGACATCCCTGATGTACTCAAGATTCTTATGGGGCAACTAGATAGCATGATGGAGAAGACAATTGAAGTAGTCAGTGCAGGACGAGCAACTTTTGAGACTTTCAGGCCCATTTTGATGAACTCTCTGAGCAGCATCAAGTGCGTGGATAATAATAAATGGCTTCACCATTGCACAAAGAAGGTCTCTCGCTTGGAAGAAAACCTAAGAGCCCTGGAAGACTTGGGGTGTATGGATATCGACGCTCAGATTGCCTTAACTTTTGCTGATATCCAAACTAAAGAGGCAAATCGGCGTGAAGTAGTTCAGCGGGGTTTAGCTGAGAAAGAGCTCTAGGTTGCACATTTGCAGGAGCAGTGTACTCAACGGCAAGATGAGCTGACCATTTCATCGACCACTTTGGAGGCTGCTTTGGTTTTCCATTATTTTTTGGGGCTGTTTCTTTTATGTGTTTAGCTGAGAAAGAGCTCAAGGTTATACATTTGTAGGAGCAGTGTACTCAACGGCAAGATGAGATGACCATTTTATCGACCCCTTTAGAGGTTTCTCGAGCGACAATCATTCAAACTGAAAAGACCATTGCTTAACTGCAAGCGGAATTAGCTCAATAAAAGGCTCAATTTGCTCGAGATGAAGCCATCGTGACTGGTATCAGCCTTAGGAATGCAAAAGCTCTTGTAAATTACCACAAGGAGGTTCAGGTTCTTAAGGAGGCTAAAAAAGAAGTTGTCGTTGTGGTGCCTAACGAAGATGAACTCTGGAGAAGAGCTGAAGCGACGGTGCGAGCTGCTCACGAGGAGAAGCTTTTAGATATCAAGTCCTGGATTGCATCTTTTTTATTGATGGGCCCACAAACTTAATTATTTATTGTTCTTTTGATAAGAATAACACTATCTTGTATCACTTCTTAATATTTTGAATAAAAAGTGGTATTGTTTTGGTTTTCTATTGTTTCTTTTATGTGTCATGTTGTATCTTGAAATAATAAAAATGATTGAAATGACAGAGCTGTAGTATTAACTTAGCACAAATTCCCATGCAAAGCAGTATTTAAACAATTTTCTTTTTTATCATTTAAGATAATTCCAGAAAATTTTAATCTGCTGGGGATTTTCATGAATACATGTCATCCTATTAGAGGGGAATTAACAAGTTCATGAGGATTTGACTGTTATAATAACAGTAATTTATAGACTTATCATCCTGTTTGAATAAAATTGATAAGTTAAACTTGTCAGAGGTATGATATTAACTTAACATAGTTGAATACTTGTGGTTTGAACAAGATTTTGAGGACTTATCACTCTATTGAAGAGAACCGATAAGTTGACTTTGCCTGAGGTGCGATATGAGCTGGACAAAATAGGGTACTTCTGATTTGAACAAGATTTTAAGGACCTATCACTCTATTAAAGCGAGTAGATAAGTGGATTTTATAAGAGGTGGGATATGAGCTGGACAAAATCGAGTACTTGTGATTTGAATAAGATTTTGATGACCTATCGCTCTATTGAAGAAAGTTAATATGTGGATTTTGTCATAGGTGCGACATGAGCTGGATAAAATCGGGTACTTGTGATTTGAATAAGATTTTGAGGACTTATGATTTCAACAAGTCTTTTAAGGACTTAGAGTCTCGCTGGGGGAGATTGATAATTGGATTGGTCAGAGGTGTAAAATTAACTTGACGATATTTGAGGACTTATCACCCTATTGATGAGAATTGATAAATTGATTGCAATTTGAGCAATTTTGAAGACTTATCATCCTATTGATGAGGATTGATAAGTTGATTTTATCAACAAAAGAAGCTTGTCATATTAAGAAAACAAGATGAATTCAAACTCGGTGGGGATATTGGTCGTCAGAGGTGTAATATTAACTTGACATTATTTGTAATTTTATCATCTTATTGACTAAGATTGATAAGCTGATTTTGCTTGGACCCCTGTTAGGGATGTGCAAAAATTTTGACAACACTCTGTTGAAAGAGACCATTACATAATACTCATATGAGAGTAAGTGTCATGTTTGAAATGCAGGGGTGAGCTCCACGTTCTGAAGTGGTGAAATGCCAAAGTGACCTCAGTGTTTATGGTTTGACACGCGGAGCTGAGCTCTACGTTTAAAGCTTGCAACGCAGGTCTAGGCCTGGCATTTAAGATTTGAAACGTAGCGGTGAGCCTTGCGTTTAGTATTTTGAGACGCAGGGCTGAGCTCTGCATCTTAAAGTCGAACCGACTTATCTTGGAATGCGGTCATTACGTTTTGATGGGATTCTATCATAGAATCCCATGCCAAATTAACAGCTTGGCTGTTGTATAAATAGACCTCTTGGGTCCAATCAAGAGCTATTTGGCTCTCTTAATAGTTTCTTGATTTTCGAACGAGTCATCTCGTTGCTTCAAAATCTCCGACGATCTTCAACCTTCGACATCAATAGAACCAAAGAAAGAAAGTTCTCACTCAGAGAAAGTCGTGAACTCGACTTCTGATGCACCATCGGCTAAGGTTGCCGGTGGTGCTCCTATTCTAGCGGTCACGTTGTTGCCGCCAGTGCCTCTTCACCATGGTAAGTGAGGACCTTTGCAACTTGTTTCAACAATTTTTGAACCCTAGACGACAAGGTCTAGGTTGTCAAAAACGAGAAAGACTCGTTCTTTTCCGATGGAAATACGGAGGCAGGCCTCTGTGTTAATTGTGAAACACGAGATTGACTCTTGCATTTTGTAATCACAATGCGGGTTTTGATCTCTGTGTTCTGAAATTAGAACGCAAGGTTGGCCCTTGAGTTTTAAATTTGGAATACAGGGTTAGACTTTGCTTTTTCATTTTGGAACGCAGAGCTTGCCTTTGCACTTTGATTTAGTCCTTTGGACTTTTACCAGTCATTTGCTTCTCAGCTACTAACTTTTAGCTCTTTGTTTTGTAGCGCTTTTCCCCGACGTACCTCTTTCTCTCGATCATAACTTCGGGTATACAGGTGGCGTAGATGAGGGTCATCGTTTTTGCGGAGAACCTCCACTATTTACCCCTCCTTGCTCGGAGCGGTGTTTCTAAATTCTGGGGTCAAGACCATCCGCTCTTAGGGCTATGGTCACTAATTTGGATATTCATACACTGGTAGACTATGATTAGTTTGTAATGTCGACGTTCCTTTTTGGAGACCACATAGAATTGGATGACAAATTTATACATGTGAAGAACTCTAAACTACTGCGAAGAGTCAACAATCGTTTTCTCTTCTTGCCGAATACAGGGTGTATGTATCCGCTCTCTCATTTCCAACACGTCACCCCTCCATGTTCGGAGCGGTGTTTCTAAATTCTGGGGTCAAGACCATCCGCTCTTAGTGCCATGGTCACTAATGTGGATATTCATATGCCGACAGACTATGATCAATTTTTAAAGTTAACGTTCCTTTTTGGAGACCACATAGAAATGGATGACAAATTTATACATGTGGAGATTTACAAACTATGACAAAGAGTCAATAATCATTTTCTCTTCTTATCGAATATGGGGCTATGTATCCGCTCTCCTATTTCTAGCACATCACGTGCCGCAGACATCTATTATGTGACCTAGTCAAGGAAAAGAAAACTGTATCCCTAAGGACCTTCACCCATCAACATGTTCATCTTTTAAGGAGTGATGGAGATGTGAAGGGTCTGAGACCTGGTAGAATTGAGAAAAAAGATCTCGCTAAGGAGATGACCATCCCAGCGAGCATTTTCATTCGCCAATCATTGCTACTCAGGGTGAATTCCCTGCTCAAGCATTTAGATCTCCTCGTTGGGTGTACTCTGGAGATGGGGCTGGTGAACTTCATTCTCGAAGACCTCAAGGAATCGATTGCCAATCTGGTCTCACGGTTCCTATGTTGGCCACTCGATATGGAATTGTTCAAAGCTATCCAACTTTTTTTGCTATGCTAGAGCGATACAATCCAGATAGCTACACATTCTTCACACCCATCGGAGAGTTGGACTTCACTCTCCACGAGATGTATGAAGTATCAGGGCTACCATTTGGAGAAATACTCTATGAAGAGTTCATCCCAGGAACTGAAGAGCTCCTTATCTTGAGAACGACACATCCTGAAGTTTATGCAATTTTTTAGGAGGTGATGTTCCACTTCCAGATTTGTGCTCAGCTGATTAGGCTACGGAGGCTATGTCATACAGACTTCTTGGGCAGACTATCTATTCCAGAACTTGGATCAGAAGGATGTAGTCGTGACTCGTCTTGCCGTGAGATCTTGCAAAAGCATCAAGGCTCGCATCAAGGCTCCTAATGCTAGCTATATTAATGAGCATCCGTAGGATGGTTTTCAACCCTACATTGAGTTCGACAGCTTCCACTACCAGGCTGAGACTACCATCTCTGACACTGCCCTCTGTAAGTTTGGTGGAAAATTTATAGTAATTAAAATGAAAGAAATTTGATTTGTATTCTCTCGATTTCAATTATAATTTGAATTTCTGATTACAAAAGAGAGGAGAATGATCCGGATTCTCCCCATTGTTTAATTCTGGGTTCTTCACAGTAGCGATGAGATGCCTCACTCGAATGCTTGCGTCAAGTTTGCTTCTCGTTGACGATCCGAACATCTTGTTTCACTGGAACAATATCTTCTCCTCACGATTTGACGCTGTGGAGGACTTGCATGGCAAGTTTGAAGCTCTGAACAAATTGATAACTCAGAGCGAGTTTAAACTCTTGTAAAAGAGTTGATTGATCTAAACCGTAATTGGTTAGACAAGCCAAGTATGAAGATAGCCCTAATAATCTGTTGCCGAGAAGATGATCTGAAGAAGCCGATCTCTAGATCTCCAAGATCCTTCAAGATCCAAAGATATCCCCCCTCTCTCCGCCTGATCGCCCAAGCCGAAGAGCCCTCAACTAAACTGATTTTTCAGTTATTTATAGGGGATTAAGGGGTATAACCGCCCCCTTAATTCACTCTTAAGTGGGGCTGAATGGTAACCACCTCCTTAATCCACTCCTAAGTAGGGGAGGAAATCTCTCAGATCATAGGGAGAAAACGATTTCTGGGACTGTTCAACTCGTGTTTGAACGAGTCAAACACAAGTCTTGCATTCTGGAATGAAATCTGCGTTTGAACGCAGTGTTTGCTAGCTGCGTTGGGCAATAGATGGAACCTGTTTTGGAAGCTGTTAGAAGCTGCGTTAGCAGTAGTTAGATGATGTGTTTGGCAGCGGTTGGAAGCTGTATTTTGCAGCATTTAGGAACTGCGTTTGGCAGCGAATGGAAGCTACGTTTGCAGCATTTAGGAGCTGCGTTTGCATAGCTTTGACTCTGTTTGGCAGCGAATGGAAGCTACGTTTGCAGCATTTAGGAGCTGCGTTTGCATAGCTTTGACTCTGGAATGAGGCCACTTGTGCTTCAATAGCTTTGACTCTGGAATGAGGCCACTTGTGCTTCACCTCTGGGATGCAGGGATGAGTCCTGCGTCTTAGATTGAAGAGATCGTTGACTTGTAATCTCTTCTGTCAGAGCGTTGCGATGATCGTTGTTTAGTAATCTTCGCTTTAGCTCTTTGAAATGAGAGTCGTCAGGTTGCAACTCTCATTATTAGTTCTGAAGACCATTAATCAGAGCTTTCATCGGTTATCGTGAAAGTCGTTGTTTTGTAACATTCATCGATCTATGTGAAAGTCTTCAAATTATAGCCTTCTAGAAGTCATTAAATTATAACTTTTATTGTTGATGTTTGATGGGGATAAGCTATCTATTGTGATTTTTAGACAGCCTACACCCTCTTTATTGGCTTTTTAATGATATGGCTTAAGTGATGTGTAGTCCCATCGAAGCCTATCGAGTCCTTCCTGGCTGAGGTAGTATACCCAACCGTCTTTTTGGCCCATGGGAGACCAGTGAGTCCTTTTTTTGTAATGGTATGTTGTTTACAGAATGTCCTGCGGGAGTTGACTTCTGAGTTCCTTACCGTCAAGGATATAGGCGTCGTTGGGAAGAAAGTTTGGAAGACTCCTCAACCCCGCGTACCAGTGTCATACACTTATTTAGTAGCCTGGTTTTTCATGCACTGCCCCTCTTTGATAATGAGCACTTCTCTGGATAGTGGATCTTTTGTCCCATTTATATAGCGGCTCGAGTCAACCCAATGGGTGCACGTGTACATAGTCTTGGCTAGGCCGATCCTATCACAAGATATCAATTATCATGTCGTTTGCTGCTCTCCCGATTTTAATGGGATGGAAAAGAAGACCACAAGGTATATGGACATAGGCCCCGAGGGCTTCACATCCTTGTGTGGGGGCATTTTCAGATGGCTCCTCACAACCAGAGTTCGTTATATGATTCTTCGACAGGGTGACAAGTGCATCATTAAACCCTATGTGCCTTCTAGATTCGCTCGACAGTTTTGATATGACCAACTGCATGTTAGAAACCCTAATCTGAAGCTGGCTCACGTTATGAATTTATATGAGGGGGACCGAGCTTGGTATTACTTCACAGCTGGAAATTCCCACGCCAAGTTTACATTGCCCAACCCAACGCCCAACTGCCATACTATTCTTGAATTTTTCCACTGGTTCTATGAAGCTTCTCAGATCTTGGAGTACAACATGTATACCTCTTGCTTATAGGAGATCCGAGAGATATATGAGTCCAGGAAGGGTTCCACGAAGACTCACCTGAAGGGGATGGACGATTATTTATCCTGCGAGCAAGCGACATCTGCAACAAGAGAAGTCTAAGAGGAGGTAAAGGCAGTTGAGTCTCGTAAGGGAAGGTCAGCGAGGAAGCAAGCCCTCACAACAGAAGAAGTGGGCCAATATTAGAAAATTGCTCGCCAAAGACGGGCTATTGAATCAAGACCCCAACAAGTAGCAAAGCTAACGCAGGATGCCTTGAAGCCTAAGAAGATTGCACTTTCAGACAACAAGGAAAAGAAATCTTCCACTCCGTTATCCCCCCAATAGCATGAGCCTCAACTGAATATCCCTGCTCTAAAAGGCGTAGAAGGTGAGGGAGAACTGAGTGATGGGGAATCAGAGTCTATTCCCTTGGTAGAGCCCCTCGCTATGATACGTCCCGGCCAAGCGTCAGAAGCTGAAGCTGCTCCTGGATTTGCTTAACCAGGTTCGGGAATCTTAAAAGGCCTTATCAAACAGTTGGAGAGCGCGATGAAACAAATAATCACCCTCATTAGCCTTGGGTGAGATACCTTTTTATACTTTAAACCTTTCTTAACAGGCTGCCTGAACAACGTTAGGTGTTCAGGCAACACTCACTTGACTGTGTATTGTAAGGAAAGCGTCCTTCGCCTGGAGGCCTATTTGAAGGCTTTAAAAGACTTGATGCATGCTGACTTGGAATCAGAAATAGAGCAGAATTTTTCTCTTATTCAAGTTGCCAAAACACGTGAACAAGAAGCCCTCCGCAAGAATTTATCCGAGAAAGAGGCACATATTGCAAGCTTGCAGGAGCAGCGTGATCGAGTACAAGATGGACTGACCACTTCTGCTGCTACTATTGCTCGATTACAGACTCAACTTACTAAGGAGGATATGACTATGAAAATAATCCACCTCAAGAGTGCAGAGATCGATGATGCTTATGGCAAGGAAATGCAAGCTTTTAAGGAGATCCAGAAAGAAACTGCTACGGTTTCACCTGTTGAAGTGGAGCGTAGGAAGGAAGCTGCTGAATGGGTTCGAGCAACCCATGAAAAGAAACTCTCAGATGTTAAGTCTAGGATCGCATCTATTAAATTGATGGACCCTGATACTTAGCTTTGTTTGCCCTTTTTTAGTTTAGTGCTGATTTTTGTATCATTTTCATGATAAATATTGTCACTTTGTAGCAAATCAACAATGTTGAATGAAAATGATATTATTTTGCCTTTCACTTCTTTTTTTTGTGTTTTAACTTAGAACAATGAAAAGATTGAGAATGCCACAGGTGTAATATTAAATTAGTATAAATCAGAAATTCTCTTTATTATTAAAATAATTCTAAAAAATTCTGATCATCAGAGGTGTAATGTTAACTTGATGATATACAAGTAGGGGAAGGTTAAAATTACTTGTTACTCTCTGTTCATTGAATTCTGACTAACCAACCCCCATTCTAAATGAGTTTGATTTCTCTTTTTAAACTTGGCTGGGGATAAGAAAAAGGGGGTCTCATGACCTACAGGTAATACTTTTTGATAAATTTCTCATTGATCGGCATCATGAGCCTATCGTCTTTCTGATTAATGAGACGATAAGCTCCGTTCGAATAGACTGATTCTATTACAAATGGTCCTTCCCACTTGGGATTGAATTTCCCCTTAGTCTTGTGTGTCATCATAATAGGTCGTCTGACTGCTAAGACCAAATCTCTTTTCTTGAAGATCCTTTCCTTGACCTTCTTATTGTAGGCTTTGGAGATTCGAGCTTGATACAACTCAATCTGTTGCTTGGCTTGAAGTTGTTTATCATCCAATGCTTCCAATTCTTGAAGTCGTAGTTGATGTTGCTCTTCATCCGTCATCCCGGTCATAATGGCAACCCTAAGGGATGGGATCTAAATTTCTAAAGGTAATACGGCTTCACAGTCATATACCAAAGAGAATGGGGTGGCTTTTGTAGGGGTTCTCACCATTGTGCGGTAAGTCCATAGACATTCACCTAGATTTTCTTCTCAGTTGCGTTGACTCAGACAAACTTTTTGAGAAGCTTCACAATAGTTTTATTGAAGGCTTCTACAAGGCCATTGGCTAGTGGATAGTATGCCATTAACACGACACTTTGGATTCTGAACTTGTCGCAGAATCTCTAAATTCCATAGCTGACGAACTGAGTTCCGTTGTCATGGACAATTCGTCTTGGTACGCCAAAGCGATAGATGACATAATATTTGATGAACTTCATCATGTTTGAAGCCTTGACTTCTTTCAAAGGAATTGCTTCTGTCTATTTGGAGAAGTAGTCTATTACTGCTAATATGAACCGATGTCCTTTTGATGTTGGTGGGGAGATAGGTCTGACAATATCCATCCCTCAAATCTCGAATGGCTAAGATGCAGATGTGGGATGTAAATTTCCAAGTTCTTGGTAAATAAAGTCACCATGAATCTGACATGCATGACATCGTTTAGCATAGTCGACGGCATCTGCAAACATTTTTGGCCAATAATAGCCAATTCTTTGGAGACAATCTTCTAATTTAGCTCTAGGTTGGTGCGCTCCACACATTCTGTCATGAGCTTCCTTGAGAGCTTCTTAAGCTTCTTTTCTAGAAAGACAGCAAAGTAAAACTCCATCATGTGATTTTTGGTATAAAGTTCAAGAAGTTGCATCATAATAGAATCGAAGAGCCTTTCGCTTGACGGTAGCTATTACGCCCCGCTTCCCAAAATACCGAGAATCAGAATGTGAACAAGGCTGCGATGTATTAGATTAAGAAGAATAAATAAAAATAATATTTCTCCTTAACCTAATACGCTAAGCGTCAAGAAATAAATGCAAAGGTACAGGTCTCCGATCACAGATAGCGAGAATATAATAAACAACTCAGAATAGAATATCCATATCACAAGTGAATATCATCTAAGACATAATATTCGGGTCAACATGCCCTTATAAAAAATTGAACAACTAAAAACTGAAGAAATATAAAATACATCATTCAACAAAAAGAAAGGAAATACTACAAAAGTAAACTAAAACCATCAACTAAGAAGAGATAACTGAACTCTGGCCTATTCTTCAACTCTATCTGCAAGGCACTCATGCTGAGAATTTCCTGGCTCTGACACATCTCCAAGCTAGACCTGTCCTTCCTCTAAGTCTGATATACACCAGAGAAAACATTTGTACGTCAGCATGCATGGCACACGGCAAGATCCCACAGAGAGAAATGGAAACGATCGAACGACCAAGGCAAAAACAAGTAATAATAATAATAGAAGCATGCTACTAGAATACTAATAATCTAAATGCAATCTATCACTAGAATATAATAATCAAAAGAATCTAAGAAAATCAACCAAGTAACAAGTCGATCATACAACTAGCGATCAAAATAATCATCCAAGTGACAAGGTCATATAACTAGATAAAATTAATACTTAAAAGTCTACAACAAAAGACGTAGTTGTTCGCGGGAAAAATCGTATCTTTCTTTGTTGATTCCATTGCACTCAAGTAATCGTTTATCGGTTACAAAGATCCGGCCTTTTTATAAGATCCGGTTACAATAAAAATCAAAGAAAATAAAAAAAAGATTACAACTTTCTCCTTGTTTGTCGAACAAATCACGAGCTCCTGTTTTGCGGTTGCTCGCTTGCGTGGGTTGTTTGCCTGCGCCAGGGTTTATCCGTGGACCACCGCGAGATCTAGATCCGGTCGGATCTACGCAGTACGACGGGTATTATTTCACCAAGGAAATAATAGCCGGGGGGATTGGTTCACCAAGGAAACAATCGCCCAAATCTCGGGATCAAAGACCAAGCTTTGGATCCGGAGTACGCCTGCGTAGATCTGAGATCCGGTCCTCTCGAACTCTTGCCTTATTTGGCGTTGACGATCGCCAGCACCAGATATGGGAGAGCAAGTCCTCGAAGCCCCAAGCTTGGATCTTTTTAGATCTGAGTCTTCAATCCAGCAGAGCTTCGCCTGCCAAAATCCAACCTTTGAAATGAACCAAGGGGGGCCTATTTATAAGCTCTCTGAACTGTGCCGGGACAGATCTAGCCGGCCACCTATAGGTGGCTTGGCTCGTGGCCGGGAACCTATAGGTGGCTCGGCCACCGAGCCACCTATGGGTGGCTCGGCTTGGGCCGAGCCACCTTGAGGTGGCTCGGACACCGAGCCACCTATGGGTGGCTCGGCCTTGGCCGAGCCACTTGAGGTGGCTCGGTTTGCCGAGCCCCTCTAGGTGTGTGGTGTTCTTACTGTTTTCCGTCGTGTATCCATTTTTCGATTCTGTGGTTGATTTGTCTGGATTCGATTCGTTGATCTGATTGGCAGTAAATCCGATTCCTGATTGGGCAGTAAATCTACTTCTGAGTTTAAGTCCGAAACTGAATCTTGATTCGATCGTGATTCGTCGAGTCCGCTTTTTGGTGTTTGATTTGAACTCTGATTTGTTGAATCCTAATTTGGAAGTCTGATCCCGATTTGCAGTAAATCGGCTTCGGTGTTTGAGTTCAAGATCGTATCCGTTAGTTGGATGACTCGTTAACTCATCGACCCGTTGGCTTGATTCCGCACGCGAATGGATGCATTCCGTTGCTTGCATGCGATTCGTTAACCTCGTCACCTCGTTAATCCGCTTCGTTGCGTGTCACTTGGCTTCGGCGTTGTGGACTGACGCTCGTGTTTGGATATGTCGTCCGATGGTTCGTCGGTTTGTGCCGAGCTGTGCTAAGGGACCTATAAGCAATTTTATACGCCTACAGTAGTACGTCGAACAAAATAATCCAAACAAGAAAACCCTCATGTATATATCATATGTCTCAAATTATAGATAATTAAATATTAATCCCGATCTATGTATGAAAAGAAATACAATTGGCCTACATCTCACAAGAATTCATACTTAGCTAAGAAACAAGGTCAGGTAACTAGCCATTCTATAACAGGTCACTGGTTCACATCTCACACAGAGTCTATGCTTATATCATCAAATAACTGACTGTTCACAAATCTCCTACGTGCATCCAATACATCTACATGAATCAGTCAGAGGACTACACATAATCTGATTCCGGCCTAGTCCGAACTCAAGCAGGATTCGGGTGACTACACGATTTTTACTGACTAAAGTGACTACACGAATTCACTTTTGCCCAACAAACCAACCCCAGTGACTACACGAATTCACTGGTGCGAGCCTGGAAGATACATCAACAGCCACATCCGATCACATGAACCAAAACTTCCTCATCCCAACTCTTCTCACTTTTCTAAGTCAACAATCATAACCTGAACTAGATCTCTAGTCCACCTTCTAAATTCAGTCAACACACACACACATGTCACTAAGGCTTGTTCATGACGCACAATGCCACTAAGTTATGAACTACTAAAGGTTCTCAAACACAACAAGAAATAATAAATGAAACAAACAATCACGTACAACGGTGTCATAGCATACGATGTAATTAAAATAAGAATCATAGAACCGGTGGATGATTTGCACATAAAATATCACGGTCAAAAACCATCAATCACGCGTTCATAAACTAAAATTAATTCAAAATAAATAATTCTTTTGCAAAATAAATTCCTTTCAAATTGTCTCTCACCATAATTATTCAAAAATAATCTCTTAAAATAATAATAAATTCATAAATTCAAATATAATCTTTTACAAGATAAATTCTCATTAATCTCCAAATAGTCTATTTTACCAAAATAAATTATTTTTAAAAATATTTATCATTCTAAAATAATTTCCTTCTACAAAATAAATTCAAAAAATATTATAATTATTCTAAAATACTATTTATCACATAGTTACGATTCATTTAATACTATCCATCAAACCCACACAGATAATTATTAACAACTCTAAAAATAGTACGAATTAACTAACGGAACAAGGATCTTACACATAATAATTTTTGGTAATCTAAAAATTAAAATAAATAACAAACAAGGTTGGGAATCTTGCCTATGAAGCCAAGGAGCCTGTGGATGAGGCGGCGGCGCCGTGCAGACGCAGTATGATGGATCTGAAACGGGTGGAGGGCTGCAACGTCGGTGAGAGGAGATGATGGTGACAGATCTGGGCCGAGGGTTGCTGGAGTTTAGTGCGCGGCCTGTTGGACTATGACGGCTGCTGACGTCCACTAAGTGGCGACGAAGGCAGTGATAGGTCGTGTTAGCGTGAGCTGCGGAAGTGGTGCGATCTGGTGGGGCTGTCAACGGTTAGAGATAGGGTGGTGGTGTGATGGCCTGATGAGGGAGGAGGCCGGCGGGGATAGGTGGGGTAAACGCGGATGGCGGTGGAGTATTGGGTGGAGGACAGGGGCTTAGCATCATCGAAGGTGAAGGAGGCCGGTTGTGTGTTGGTGGAGGGTGTACGGAGAAGGAGGAGCAAGCATTGGGGAAATCTAGGAGCAGGGCACCGGTGGTGACGTTCGAGCCGAGGGCGGAAAGAGAGTTGATTGAGAGCGGGGCTTCGTGGTGTGGGTTTAGGCGGACTGCGGGAGAGCGTGGAAGAGAGGAGGAAGGGGTCGCGGCGGGGTGAAGGGAAGAGGCAGGTAGGCGCATTGTGCCGCGCTGGGCGGGTCTATTAGGGTGGAGGGTGTGGAGGCTGTGGTGCACGAACGGAGAAACGAGGAGAGAGAGGGGATGAGGAGAGAGAGAGGAGCGGGGGGGGCTAAAAAGGTTATATATATATTACATATATATATATATATATATATATATATATATATATATTATATATATATATATATATTATTATATATATAATATATATATATATATATATATATATAATATATATATATATATATATAGGTATGTAATTAGGGTTAGGGTTTAGATATTTAACGAAATTAATTAATAAAAAATATAATTAATTACATTTTAAATCAAATAATTATGGGAAAATTATCTACAAAATAAAACATACTAGTTATATGAATACAACAGATAATACGCAATAGTAGAAATAATACAACTAATTGTACAATTAAACAAGAATAATTAATAAAAAATATAATTACTTACATTTAAAATCAAATAATTATGAAAAAATTATCTATACAATAAAACATACTAGTTATACTTCTACAATAGATAATATGCAATAGTAGAAATAATACAACAAATTATTCAAAATAATATATAATAATAATATAATGTATTATAAGAAATAATATGTAATAGTAAAAATAATATAACATATTATTCAAAATGATACATAATAGTGTCGACAACACAACGGATTAATTCTAAAAAAATTTTACTACATTAAGTTAATTTATAAATATAAAATTTGAACTTTTAAATCGTAGAAAATTCTAGAAAATTAAGAAAAATACAAATACTCTTTTAAAAATAATGATTAAATATTTTAAGATACTAAAAAATTATTTTAACTAGTATCAAAATTCACGGTCATTACAATAGTCACTTCCTTAGAATTATCAGGTAGTATCCCATACAAGACATAATTAATATATGGGAATCGCCAGTCCCTTGGTTCAGGGTCAATTGAAGTTGCATAAGTAATCTCTACTGTTGTTTCATTTAAGCAATCTTCCAGAGGCAGCTTAGGGTGATACAATTCATGACCTATGATGAATATCGTCATCTCTGCTTTTGGTGGCAATACTAAAGAAGTTGCCAACGAGGCTAAAGCATCCGCATATGCATTCTAGATTCGTGGGATGTATCCAATAAAGAAGCATTCAAACTTAAGGGTTAGCTCTAGCACGACGAAGTGGTATGGGACTAAGTCCTATGTACGTACTTCATATTCTCCTCGGACTTGATTCACGATGAGCTGAGAATCACCATAAGCCTCAAGGTGTTGAATATTGAGCTCCTCGGCCAACTGCATCCCTAATAGCAAAGCATTGTACTCCGCTACATTATTGGTGTACGATTAGAGAGAATCCTCTTAGGATTACATGACCACTTAGGGATACAAGTACCACCCCACACCAGCAGTGATTCCTCCATTAGGGTTTGCTCTAGCACATCGTCATAGAACAATTTCTATACTTGCATGACCTCTTAGGTTACACAAGCTTCAGCAACTTCATCTGGTAAGTCTTCATATAATTTGGATAAATCAGATATCGGGTGATTAGCTAAGAAGTCCGCCAAAGCTTAGCTCTTAACAACCTTCTGTGGCATGAATTGCATGGAATATTATGATAGAAGTATCGTCCATTTTGCAAGATGACAATTTAGCGAAAAAGGTTTTGTGATGAGTACTCTCAAAGGATTTACTTTGGAAATGACATGGATCGATTGACCGACCAGGTAGTGTCACATTTTCTGGACTACAAACACTAATGTAAGGCACTCTTTTTCTACTAGATTGTACTGGTGTTCGGTCCCAATCATGGTTCTACTGGTGAAAGGTTGGCAGCGTCCCGAGAGGTTTGATATGAATCTCTTGATATAAGCTAATCTGCCTTGTAAGCCTCTGAGCTCTTTGATGTTTCTTGGAGGCCGCATTTCTTGGATGGCACGAACCTTTTTCGGGTCAAGAGAGATCCCTTTAGATGTGACTATGAATCCTAAAAATTTATCGCTGGCTACCCCCAAGAACGATTTAGTCGAACATCATATTCAGATCTGCAAGATGATCACTTTTGTTTTAGATTTTTACTGTGATATCATCCACATAGCATTCAATCTTCTTACATAGATGTTTATGGAAGATTGTATTTATTGCATGTTGATAGGTTGCGCCAACATTCTTCAATCCAAAGGGCATCACTGTGTAGCAGTACACTCCTAAGGGTGTTCTGAAGGTGGTGTGCTTTTCGTCTTCAGTGTACATTTTGATCTAGTTATACCCTAAAAACCCATCCATGAAAGATATTCTCTCATACCCACAAGTATTGTCAATCATGACATCTGTGATGGGGAGTGGAAATTCATCTTTTGGACATGCAACGTTTAGGTCAAGAAAGTCGATGCAAATTTGGACCTTTCTATTTTTTTGGGCACAGGAACTATGTTAGCCACCTAGTCAGGGTGTTGTTCCTCTCTGATGAAACCTGAATCAATGAGCTTTTTGACCTCTGATTCAATTGCCTCTATGATCTCTGGATAGAACTGACATTGTTGTTTCTTAACGGGTTTTGCGTCCGAATCAATGTTGAGCCGATGCATGGCTACCTTTGGGTCAAGGCCCGACATATCTTCATAATTCCAAGTGAAGACATCTATATATTATCGTATGAGAGATATAATGTCTTCTTTCTCAGACGGTGATAAGCTTTCGCTTATGAAGATCGACTTAGGATTGATTTTATTTCCCATATTGACTTGAATCACCTTATCCTTGATAGGCGGCTCACGCTGTTTGAAGCGTATGTCCCACAGAATATTAAGGTGTTTGATCCAAGGGTAACTGGCTGACTTAATCAACTCTTCATCGTTCTCTACATCTTCATCTGGATGACTGGACGAGGTCATGTTCACTGACATGCCTTTAAAGAATGTTCTGATACTCACATCAGATTCCCATTATGATGTTCCGGATGAATGGTCTTGCCATAGACAATGGCCGGTTTCATCTTCTGAAAGAGGAGGGGTTGAGACATAACCTAACCCCCTTCCAGTTTTATGATAATAATCAGGAGGTTTTCCTTCTAGAGTGAAAGATCGAATTGGTGCTCATCTTCCTTTCCCAAAGTTTAAACTGTCATGTTTATCAAAGTTATAACCCATTCTTCTCATCAGGTGGATGGAATTAGGTTCATGATAATGGAATTGCAAGATTCCATGGTCCTCCTCAGAACTTTCCTGTTTGGGTGGATCAAGGTTGACCTTTCCAAAATAGATAGGCTTTTGACCCTTCTTTTTAGATGGGATAATAAAGAAGGCCTTCTGTACGTCTTCAATCTCTTTGAATGTGACGAAGAATGATTTAAACGCCAGGTCCAATGATACCTCAGCATTCAATGTGTGTTATGGATCTGTACTTACATCTGTATCAATCTCTATTTTCTCACATTCAGAGGACACATCAGACAAGTAAGCCAAATTAAAATCCTCATTAATGTACCACTAGCCCTCACTCAGTATATTATTATTGAACTCATTCTGACCCATTACATTTAGATCTAATTCCTAGGGACACTCTTCCTCGGGTTCGGGCTCAAAGTCTGCTTCATTGCCACTGTCGGCGGCTTCTTTTGGTTGTTTAGGTTCTTAGGAATCAAGATAGAAGACTGAGTCGGTATGAAAATTCTTCACACATCTGAAAGGTTGCTTTTCTACGATCAGGGTTTTGACTTCTCCCTCATCATTGACGTATTTCATTACCCAATGAAGGGTAGACGGGACGATGTGATTCGCATGAATCCAGGGCTATCCTAACAATAGATTATCGGATGCGTCCGCATCTATAATATAACAAGTTACTTCGGACTTGATATCTCCGATTTGACACCTGAGCTTGATTTTTCGTAGAGGTCATGTGCTGTTGGTGTTGAAGCCAAAGATAGTAATTTGAGTAGAACTCAATCGATGCAGGGGAATCCCTAGGACTTGCATAACTCTGTACGACATAATGCTGAGTGTAGAGCCCGGATCAACTTGGAGACGGCTGATCTCAGAGGACCCAATATACCATGTGTAATACAGTGGTCTATCATGCTTATGTTTGATTTGCATACCTTCTTGTGTGAATGATATGCATGGCAAACTTCTCGCAACTTGTATGTTGGATATAGGTTCCCTGCAGGCAATAATTATATATTGTAACAGGACCTATATGAATATAATATCCTTGTTCAAAATAATAGTATGCTATTTTGGTCAGATTTATCTGGTATTTTAATACAGATAAAGTCCTAGGAATGATACTAGACTATCAAACATTTCGGATATGATCGTAATGAAGAGATCTGATTTGTCGCTAACGTATATTCTAAAATGTTCCTAGTCGATGAAGTGTTGAAATAGGACATCATCACTTTGGGAAGACTAGTGTATACCTTATTTCTCCTTTGGTAGGATGATGATCCATCTCTTGGATCATTGATATGAGACATCAAGATATAGTATATTTCTCCTTTGGTAGGATGATGATCCATCTCTTGGATCATTGATATGAGACATCAAGATATAGTATACAGGTGACTCATTAGTGAATGAGTTGACTGAATGACTCACTAAGAACATCTAGTTGATAATTATACTTAACTGTCAAATAGAAGTTCTCAAGTGATATAGTACATAGTAGTCTCTTGACCTGAGGCATGAGTGCAATATCTTACATGTCAGTATAGGTGTACTTAGACTTTTACCTAGCCACAGTTCTCATTGAGTTGTGCATAACAGTTCTTGTTGGGTGCATCCCGAGACATAAGTAGATATTGAGATGCCAAGATGGGATTCTTCTCTCCCAGTATAGGGGGTTGATGTCATAAGATTGTTTGATATAACTATAACCTGAAAATCCTTGGCTGAGGTATATAAAATAAACTGAGTGTCAGTTTGATCTTATAGGTTATAAATTTAATATCAACAAACACTAATTGAACAATTAGGGTTTGATAGTTTTCCATACCCTAGTCTTAATAGTTTGACATGGTTTGACGAAGAGACCGAACTGTACGGTATTATCACTGAGTGGTCCTGATAAAATTGTGTAAGCATCTTGTAGATATTTATCACAACTTATACCCGGGTAGTATTTATGTGTAGCTAGCACCTCTATTGCAGTTGTGGATATCATCCACTGCCGAGTTCTTAAATTGGTCCCTAGAGTCATACCAAGCACGTACTTAAATCATATGAAATACAAATTTATAGAGTAATACGTATGATTGATACGCATATATGATTTTCACCGGATACAAATAAACGGTTATGCATATCAGTAAAATCAGAATGCTATGTGCTTAGAAAATGAATTCCAGTATTTTTCATATAAAATTAACTTTTAGTCAACTAGTTGACTTTTTTGGTCAACAGTTGACTTTTGGTCAACTCATTAATTTTTTGGTCATATGATGACTTATTAATCAATGATTGGAAAATTACGAAATATCGTATTTATAAAATACTGTATTGATGTGGTATTTTTCATTTATGAAATACGCACTTCATTATACCTTGATTAATGAGTCATGAGATGAGTCATTAATGTGGTATGGTTTGGGAACATGGTTTTAGCACATAGTTTTGATTCTTCATGATTCATTGCATGACTCATGAGAGAATCATTGTTTTGATGACTCATGAGCACATAGTTTTGATTCTTCATGATTCATTGCATGACTCATGAGAGAATCATTGTTTTGATGACTCATTGTATGACTCATAGGATGAGTCATTCATATCATGGCATATTCTTCCTCTATAAATATGAGCTCTCTTTCTTCTTTCATGGTTAATGGAAAAATAAAATAAATGGTTTATTCATAGTTTCTTTCCATAAAAGAAAAGAAGAGAGATCTACTGTGACGCCCCAGGGTTCACACAAGGCTGCAGTCCAAGGTGAAACCCGGATTGTCAAACCTGCCAAGCATCAAACACCATGCTACAACATGTTTCACCATCATAGTTACTATCTCTCTAGTAGAATCAACAAATAGGTGAAGGTACAAAACAGGTAAATAATTAAAGTAGTATAAAATCAGATATACACAGAAGAAGTATATCAACAAATGAACCCAACTGAAATAGAATAAAAAAATATCTCTAAGTCTGAAATACATCTCAACACAATTAGTCAAATGAAATCTCACTAAACCATTCAGCCGCTTTAAAATGAATACAACTCTAAAGTCTGACAATGAACATAACTATATAGTGGAGCTTCAGCTACTAAAATTGTGTAACGACGACTATACTAGAACTTCGTCGTCCTGCGGCTCTCCAAAACTCTGATCGACCTAAAAGAGATAATTAAACAAAAAAAAGAACAACAACAAGAGCGTCAGAGCGCTACAGCAAGATCACCTCCATCCGCCCTCAGGGAAATGGCTGCTAGATGAAGTAGAGGCTCTATCTATTAAGCATAGTCTACCTATATCATTTTCCTCGTATCTAATGGAGTTAATATTTAGACACCTACAAGACGAGACGTAGTACATCGAGCGAAATAATCCAAACAAGGAAACCCTCATGTATATACCATATGTCTCAAGTTGTAGACACCTAAACATTAACACCGAACTAGAGATAAACAATCTAAATGAATTCAATAATTAGAAACTCACAACACGAGACTGGTACATCGAGCGAATTAATCCAAACAAGGAAACCCTCATGTATATATCATATGTCTCAAATTATGAATTCCTAACTACCAATTTCCAATTCTATGAATGAGAACATCACTCAAAAGAAATATTCCAACCCTCAACCATATACAACCAATATTACAAATCTCGGACTACATTCTCAAGTAGTTGGCGCGATTATAAGAGAAAATCATCCAACTCAAAAATCACCATAGGCCATATCTTGTAGGCCACAAATCAAAGAATGTACCCTACGCGTGGGTAACCTAACATAGGAGTAACTACAACTGATAATACATATATGTGTTCATCTCTTTATGCAATAGTGATACTCTTGTAATATTCTTACTCAATTGCTCTGCGATAATAGGTTTTATCTCCCTATCCCGGATACATAGAATGGTGATACTTTTGTAATTTCTTACTCAATTGCCCTGCGGAAATAGGTTTCATCTCCTTATCCCGGAAACATAATATGACGATACTTTTGTAATTTCTTACTCAATCGCCCTACGGAAATAGGTTTCATCTTCCTATCCGGGAAACATAATATAACGATACTTTTGTAATTTTTTACTCAATCGCCCTGCGAAAATAGGTTTCATCTCCCTATCCCGGAAACATAATATTTGTTTACTCTTCGTATTTAGTATGTTAACACAACATAAATTAAGAGTATGTGTACATATCTCAGTGTGCGTGTTCATAACTAGTATTCACCATCATCTCAGGTATTAAACAACTCATAAATGTTGTAATATAACAGTACAAGGTCGAGAGACTCGCTCGAAGACCAAAACAATCGAACAAAACATGCACAGGCTCAAAAGAGGTTGGCAGTCGACCGCAATTATGCGGCGGTTGACCGCGACAGGTTTTCAGAGTTTCCCCAGCTGCTGCCTGGCACACGGTCGACCACCATTTAGGCGCGGTCGACCGTGGATAGATTTTCCAGACTGTGCAGGTTTCTGCACTGTGTTGAATTCATGTCAATTTTTGTGATCTAAACTAGTTGAAAACATATAAAACTTGTATGAAAACATGACAACAGCAGATACATACTTCTAGAAACAATCTCAACATATATAGCATGAATATTTGTAACAAGAAACATACTTAACCCTTAAACTTGCATAAAACATAAAACAAACTCTTGTGTTAATCAAATTAGGGTTTTTCCAATCCAATTACTCAAATTCTTCTATCTAAAGCATGGACTTTTAACATATTAGACATAAGCATGATTGCCAAATAACTTAGAAAAGATATACATTCATTAAATCATATTTTTAATACTTAGGTATCACAAACCTAGGGTTTTCTCATCTTTAATCCACATGCAAACTCAATTAAAAGTCAAATTAGGATTTAAACATGATTAGCACATGATTAACAAGATAAAAATGAATTTAAAAGAAACCCTAATGATCATGATCAAGATAAAAATGAATTTAAAAGAAACCCTAATGATCATGATCATATTTCTATTATAAACAGCAAGAAAAACATGTAGATCTAACATTTATTTAAGATCTAACAACAAAAATCTAATCTTTTCACATTAGATTAAGATCTAAGCATGTAAACACAAATTAAACTTCTAAGCTAGTTATTTAACTATGGGGATGGGTTTGGATGTAAGTGATCTTGCCTTAATCACATGTGTTAGCCTCTGAAATAATCAGCAAGCAAACCACGAGCATGAACAACTCATTCTCCCTCGCCACACGTCGATGATCTCGTCCTCGTGCCGGTGTTTTGCTTCACAAAGCTCTCCGAACTCATAAGAAAAAGGTCTAGGGTTTTTGAGGGGAGAGGATGACTGCTAGGGTTCATAGATATAATAAAAGAAAGGAATTTTCATAAAAAAATATAGGTATTTATAGAGGCAAATCCGAAACAAACCTGTTTGACCCGAACTAGGAAACCTAGTCTGACTAGGAAACTAACCTTCTGTATTTTGGTTGTAACTTTCTCATCCAACCTCGGAACGAGGTGATCTAAGACCTGTTGGAAAATTGTGGAAGAGACCTACAACTTTGATCTTTTATACTTTTCCAGATTCTGAATGTATCAGTGTGTAAAATATAAAAACTCTTAACTAGTCATTATTCTGATTTTCACTCTTTTGGCCTTTGTGCATGTTTTGTGCATTTGCATACATATTTTCACAAATATACATTAATTTGATCTCAAATCAATTCTTATCATACTTAAACATCAAAATATGTTATTTTTTACTATATAACATATTTATCATTATTTATCATAAAATATTTAAATTTACGGGGTTTTACATCTACCTCTTACTAAACTCTAGCAATCTTTAAGTAAGAGGAAGTAGTAGAATTTTAAAGTACCCCGGGGTGGATATCTTACCTTGTGTCTCAAGAAAACTCTGATTTTATCAAGCCCACTTGAAGACTTAGAGATCCACTATGAGGAGATTTTCTACTATAAGGAGCAAGAGCTATGGGTTATTCGATCTTCCATCGAATCACGCTTCGAAAGTATGACTTTCTAACTCTTGTATGCTCTCTTTAATATAGGGATTATGTTAGATTTAATCAGAATGGTCCTATTATGTATTTTATGCTCTCTACATGCTTAGCATAATTATACATATAGTATTCCGCTGCGTATTTTGTATGTATTTAGCACGTATTTTCTTCATGGTATCAGAGCCATGGTTCCATCTAATTAAATCTTAACATGCATATCTAACTCATAGAGGACTTTGTTCTTGCTTCTAATTACTAGTTTAATTAAAAGATGTTTTAATGAAACTAGTTAATTTAATCAAGTTGTTTTGTCATTAGTTATACTAGTTGTTGATTCAAAAATGTGATTTTTGGTTCATAAGTTTTTAGGAGTAAAAACACTTGTATAAATTACAAAACACTTTTTTACAACTAGTGTAGTTGTATGTTAGAAGCATGATAGTCCTATTTGAGTTAGGATAATCCCTATGTTATCTAGTTTTCCAATTTGTTGCATAACTAGATAGATGCATATTTCTTAATGTTGATTAAGTTATATGTTTTATATCATCTTGCGTGGATGTTATGTTTATGAATGGTAGTGGACAACGATTCTCTTGCATTTATTGTATTGATGTAATATAGCTAGAAATGTAATATTATTTTAAAGCATGGATTTTTAACATATTAAACATAAGCATGATTGCCAATCAACTTAGGAAAGATAATCATTCATTAAATCATATTTTAACACTTAGGTATCACAAACCTAGGGTTTTCTCATCTTTAATCCACATGTAAACTCAATTAAATGTCAAATTAGGGTTTAAACATGATTAGAACATGATTAACAAGTTAAAAACGAAATTTTAAAGAACCCTAATGATCATGATCATGTTTCTATTATAAACAACAAGAAAAACATATAGATCTAACATTTATTTCAGATCTAACAACAAAAATCTAATCTTTTTCACATCAAATTAAGATCTAAGCATGTAAACATAAATTAAACTTCTAAGCTAGTTATTTAACTATGGGGATGGGTTTGGATGTAAGTGATCTTGCCTTAATCACATGTGTTAGCCTCTGAAATAATCAGCAAGCAAACCACGAGCATGAACAACTCATTCTCCCTCGCCACACGTCGATGATCTCGTCCTCGTGCCGGTGTTTTGCTTCACAAAGCTCTCCAAACTCATAAGAAAAAGGTCTAGGGTTTTTGAGGGGAGAGGATGACTGCTAGGGTTCATAGATATAATAAAAGAAAGGAATTTTCATAAAAAAATATAGGTATTTATAGAGGCAAATCCGAAACAAACCTGTTTGACCCGAACTAGGAAACCTAGTCTGACTAGGAAACTAACCTTCTGTATTTTGGTTGTAACTTTCTCATCCAACCTCGGAACGAGGTGATCTAAGACCTGTTGGAAAATTGTGGAAGAGACCTACAACTTTGATCTTTTATACTTTTCCAGATTCTGAATGTATCAGTGTGTAAAATATAAAAACTCTTAACTAGTCATTATTCTGATTTTCACTCTTTTGGCCTTTGTGCATGTTTTGTGCATTTGCATACATATTTTCACAAATATACATTAATTTGATCTCAAATCAATTCTTATCATACTTAAACATCAAAATATGTTATTTTTTACTATATAACATATTTATCATTATTTATCATAAAATATTTAAATTTACGGGGTTTTACATCTACCTCTTACTAAACTCTAGCAATCTTTAAGTAAGAGGAAGTAGTAGAATTTTAAAGTACCCCGGAGCCCACTTGAAGACTTGGAGATCCACTATGAGGAGATTTTCTACTATAAGGAGCAAGAGCTAGGGGTTATTCGATCTTCCATCGAATCACGCTTCGAAAGTATGACTTTCTAACTCTTGTATGCTCTCTTTAATATAGGGATTATGTTAGATTTAATCAGAATGGTCCTATTATGTATTTTATGCTCTCTACATGCTTAGCATAATTATACATACAGTATTCCGCTGCGTATTTTGTATGTATTTAGCACGTATTTTCTTCATGGTATCAGAGCCATGGTTCCATCTAATTAAATCTTAACATGAATATCTAACTCATAGAGGTCTTTGTACTTACTTCTAATTACTAGTTTAATTAAAAGATGTTTTAATGAAAGTAGTTAATTTAATCAAGTTGTTTTGTCATTAGTTATACTAGTTGTTGATTCAAAAATGTGATTTTTGGTTCATATGTTTTTAGGAGTAAAAACACTTGTATAAATTGCAAAACATTTATTTACAACTAGTGTAGTTGTATGTTAGAAGCATGATAGTCCTATTTGAGTTAGGATAATCCCTATGTTATCTAGTTTTCCAATTTGTTGCATAACTAGATGGATGCATATTTCTTAATGTTGATTAAGTTATATGTTTTATATCATCTTGCGTGGATGCTATGTTTATGGATGGTAGTGGACAATGATTCTCTTGCATTTATTGTATTGATGTAATATAGCTAGAAATATAATATTATTTTTGAACTCTTCCCTCCCCGAGCATGGACTACACCTACGGGTTTAGGCACTTGCTCACCGATCATGGGCTACGCCTACGGGTATAGGCCCTTGTTCGGGTGTGGGGGGGTATGGTTGTTTAGTTTAGTTATTTCATTTATGATTTTTATTTTACATTCAATGCAATATTATTACCCATCCTACGAGATGGTTTTTCCATTATAAATGGGGCTTGCATGTCCTATGTATATATGATTGTAATAATACAGGATTTGCAAGGAGTTGCAAATTGCCTGCCAAAATATAATTAGTGTAGTTATATTTTATTCATTTAGTTGTCCACTACCATTCCATATTGCTATTACATATGTTGGTTATGCCCCAATTGTAGATATCAATACAATTGAGTGCTATATTATGTATAGTTTATATCTCTATCTCACTAGAGAAATAGTTGTTTTTAATTATAAAAACTTATTTTAAACTTTGTGAGAAATGGTAATAAGATTTTATTGACCATAGAGTGGTGAGACCGACATTAACATAGTGTTAGTGTGAAAGATAAATAAACCTAAATCAGAAAAAAGAGATATATTTAGAATGAACTTTTAACTAGTGTCATGGAAAGTAATTATGAGATATAGCTCATGGGGTGATGCCTACCTTAAGATTAGGGGTGATGCCCAATCTTTCGCGCTATAGTCTTAAAGAGCAGTGGTTACTTAATTAAGGTCCGATGAATATTCCCGGTGAATAGTTCGGAACCCTCCCACCAATCTTGTGCTTACCTGGCTAGTTTAATTGTTGCAAGTATAAATATAGAGTATCTTTTAACTATATCAAGTTTGATTACGGTAAAAATTTTGTGATATCGTCTGTAGCCCTCCATCATTTCAGTTGAATACTATTAAGCTTATAAATACTATGTTTGTTAGCATACGTCAAGGCATAACTATTCTATGGCTAAGTAGTATTCATCTATATATTAGATATAAGGATATCTTAAGTTGGTTATGCAACTTTGTTAGCATACGTCAAGAGTATGTATAAGTTAAATTTAACCCAGTCAAGAAATGATGGGTTCAAACATGACTAGCATTTTATGATTTGTTGGCATACGTCAAGGTCATAAAAGACTAGGGGTAAAATCATATCAAGAATTACAAGAGTGTAAAAGACAAAAATTATCTACCAATTATTAAGTGTATCAATTTGTTAGCATACGTTAAGGTTGATGCATTCAATGATGATTGGATCTTGATCCCACTTGAAAACATGGGGTTGTTTTCCGATCACCTCTTATAAGCTTTTGAGGGACTCGAAAAATAGTGGGAGGCATAACTTAGTTGAAAATAAACCAAATCTATTTTATGTATTGAACATCTGCTAAAATATTTTTTTTCTCTCTCTTTCAGACCATTATGTCTAGCATAAAAATCATATCAGAACAGAACAAGTTAACCGATCCTAATTACATAGACTGGTTGAGAAATGTTAAGAGTATCTATCCATAATTCTTAGCCTCACTAATCAAGAAGAAGCAAGATATTACTTCATCTTCAGATGTGTTTGTTACTCAGAATTGTTTTTCTATAAATTATATACCTTGGGTATTAGATACTAGATCAGGATCTCATATCTGTAATTTGTTACATGAATTGAGAAGTTATAGAAAACATAGAGCTGGAGAGATGACCCTAAAAGTTGGCAATGGTGCAATAGTTGCAGCACTTGCAGTAGGGGGTTTTCATCTAGATTTGCCAAATGGAAACGTTTTCATTCTGAATAGCTGCTATTTTGTACCAACTATAATGTGTAATATAATATCCATATCTTTATTAGATAAAGAGGGATATATATTCAAGTTGGAGAACAATGTTATGAATATCATATTTAATCAAAAGTTGATTGCTTATGGAAGGAGAACAATGTTATGAATATCATATTTAATCAAAAGTTGATTGCTTATGGAACATTGTGCAATGGTATCTATATTCTTAATCAAAACTATCATATTTAATCAAAAGTTGATTGCTTATGGAACATTGTGCAATGGTATCTATATTCTTAATCAAAACACAGTTCTGAATACTCATCACACTAGTAAAAGAAAGCACTCAGTAATCAACAATGCTTTCTTATAGCATTGTAGACTTGGTCATATTAATAAAGAAAGATTTGGCAAGCTATATAAATTTGGATATTTAGATCCATTTGATTTTGAGTCTTATGATACTTGCAAGTCTTGTCTTAAAGGTAAAATGACTAAGACTCCATTTACGGGAACTGGAGCAAGAGTTATAGAACTCTTAGGACTAATACATAGTGATGTATGTGGTCTTTTGTCTACAATGGCTAGAGGTGACTACTCCTACTTTATCACTTTTACTGATGATTTTTTGAGATTTAGACATGTGTTTTTGATGAAACACAAGTCTAAAGCATTTGAGAAATTTATCGAGTATAAAAATAAAGTAGAGAATCAAACAAGCAAGAAAGTCAAAATTCTTCGATCAGATTAAGGAGGAGAATAATTGAGCTCAGAATTCTTAGTGTTTTTAAAAGAGAATGAGATTCTCTCTCAGGTTACTCTACCCTTTACACCCAGCATAATGGCGTATCAGAAAGGAGGAATCGTACCCTATTAGATATGGTATATTCTATGATGAGTAACGCTGAGTTACCTTTTTCATTCTGGGGGTATGCGTTGGAAACAGCAACACATTTACTGAATAGGGTTCTAACTAAAGCAGTGCCTAAACCTCCGTATGATATATGGAGTGGGAAGAAACTATATCTTAATTATATTAAGATTTGGGGATGTCATACTTATGTAAAAAAGCAAGATCCCAAAAAGTTAGAGGCACGCTCAGTATTGTGTAAATTTGTAGGATATCCAAAGAATTCTACAGGATATCATTTCTACCACATCGATAAACAAAAGATAATTGTTTCTCGGTTTGCTACCTTCTTAGAGAAGGAATTTCTTGAAAAAGAAATTAGTGGGAGCATGGTAGAACTAGAAAAAATTTTAGAGATACAAATTAATACTGATAATTTAGTAGAACCAGCAAATTCAGTTATACCAGAAGAATCTCAACCACTCCACAGATATCCAAGGAGATCTCATGCATCTAAGAGACAATATGATTTTCACGTTGAAGATAGCATGTTAGATCACGTCATAGATGATTACGAACCTTTTAGTTATCAGCAAGCATCTCAGAGTAGGGACTCTGTTGCTTGGCATGATGTAATGAAATCCGAAATAGACTCTATGTACACCAACAAAGTATGGATCTTAGACAGTGCTCCTAAAGGGGTGATACCCATAGGTTGCAAATGGTTGTTTAAGAAAAAGTTGGATGTAGATAAAAAAGTAGAGACTTTTAAAGCTAGACTGGTAGCTAAAGGTTTTCGTCAAAGACCTGGTTTGGACTATGATGAAACATTTTCTCTAGTGGTTATGCTAAAGTCTATTCGGATCCTACTTGCTATAACTGCCCACTATGACTATGAGATCTGGCAAATGGACATCAAAACTGCATTTCTAAATGGTGATTTAGAAGAGTGCATATATATGTCTCAACCAGAGGGATTTGTAGTCAGTGGGAGCAGTGAAAAAGCATGTAGGTTGCTTAAAACCATTTATGGACTGAAGCAAGCATCACGGAGATGGAACATCTATTTTGATGATGCTATCAAAGAGTTTGGTTTTATCAAAAATCCTGATGAACCATGTGTGTATAAAAGGATAATTGGGAGTATAGTATCATTTCTTATCTTGTATGTAGACGATATACTCTTAATTGGTAATGACATACCGTCATTACAAGCGGTTAAAATTTTGCTATCAAAAAGATTTTTCAAAAAAGATTTGGGTGAAGCATCCTGTATACTGGGTATTCAGATCTATAGAGATAGAACTAAAAGGATATTAGGATTATCCCAATCTAGATACATTGGCAAAGTACTAAAGCGGTTTAGCATGGAAAATTCCAAGAAAGGTTTTTATCTCCTGGAATCTCACTCTCTAAAAAGATGTCTCACAGACTGATGAAGAGAGGAAACGCATGAGTCTAATTCCTTATGCCTCAGCAGTAGGATCGATCATGTATTCCATGTTATGTACTAGACTGGATATCGCTTATTCACTCAGTTTGGTAAGTAGATACCAATCTAATTATTAAGAAGAGCACTGGAAAGCGGTCAAAAATATACTTAAGTACCTCAAAAGGACTAAAGAGTTATTTTTGATATACGGTAAAAGTGACCTCCAAATGGAGGCTTTTTCCGACTCTAGCTTTCAGAGTGATATCGATGATAGTAAATCTATTTCAGGATATGTTTTTACCCTTAATAGAGGGGCTGTCAGTTGGAAAAGTTCCAAGCATGATACATTAGCAGACTCTACTATGAAAACCGAATACATTACGGTAAATGATGCAGCCAAAGAAGCCGTCTTGATGAGAAAGTTCCTTTCAGAGCTGGAAGTTGTTCCCACCATTAAAGATCTAATACCTTTATACTGTGATAGTAATATTGCAATAGCTCTGACAAAGGAACCCCGGTCTTACCATAAGTCTAGATACATTCTGAGGAAGTATCACTTGATCAGGGAGATAGTTGATCGCCAAGAGATCAAGATTGAAAGAGTTGACACAAAAGATAATATAGCAGATCCATTCACAAAGGCAATTGCTCGTACACAATTTGAAAAACTTATTGAACTATTGGGTATTAGATACTACAATGATTGGCCTTCGTGCAAGTTGGAGTTTGTTGGATATAGGTGCCCTATAGGCAATAATTATATATTGTAACAGGACCTATATGAATATAATTTCCTTGTTCAAAATAATAGTATTCAAAATAATAGTATGCTATTTTAGTCAGATTTATCTAGTATTTTAATATAGATAAAGTCCTTAGAATGATATTAGACTATCAGACATTTCGGATATGATCGTAATGAAGAGATCTAATTTGTCGCTAACGTATATTCTAAAATATTCCTAGTCGATGAAGTGTTGAAATGGGACATCATCACTTTGGGAAGACTAGTGTATACTCTATTTCTCCTTTGGTGGGATAATGATTCATCTCTTGGATCATTGATGTGAGACATCAAGATATAGTATACAGGTGACTCATTAGTGAATGAGTTGACTGAATGACTCACTAAGAACATCTAGTTGGTAATTATACTTAACTGTCAAATAGAAGTTCTCAAGTGATATAGTACGTAGTAGTCTCTTGACCTGAGGCATGAGTGCAATATCTTACATGTCAGTATAGGTGTACTTAGACTTTTACCTAACCATAGTTCTCATTAAGTTGTGCATAACGGTTCTTGTTAGGTGCATCCCGAGACATAAGTAGATATTAGGAGGCCAAGATAGGATTCTTCTCTCCTAGTATAGGGGGTTAATGTCATAAGATTGTTTGATATAACTATAACCCAGAAATCCTTGGTCGGGGTAAATATGATAAACTAAGTAAATAAGATAAACTAAGTGTCAGTTTGATCTTATAGGTTATAAGTTTAATATCAACAAACACTAATTGAGAAATTAGCGTTTGATAGTTTTCCATACCCTAGTCTCAATAGTTTGACATGGTTTGACGAAGAGACCGGACTGTACGGTATTATCACTGAGTGGTCCTGATAAAATTGTGTAAGCATCTTGCAGATATTTATCACAACTTATACCCGGGTAGTATTTATGTGTAGCTAGCACCTCTATTACAGTTGTGGATATCATCCACTGCTGAGTTCTTAAATTAGGCCCTAGAGTCATACCAAGCATATACTTAAATCATATGAAATACAAATTTATAGAGTAATACGTATGATTGATACGTATATATGATTTTCACCGGATACAAATAAACGGTTATGCATATCAGTAAAATCAGAATGCTATGTGCTTAGAAAATGAATTCCAGTATTTTTCCTATAAAATTAACTTTTAGTCAACTAGTTGACTTTTTGGTCAACAGTTGACTTTTGGTCAACTCATTAATTTTTTGGTCATATGATGACTTATTAATCAATGATTGGAAAATTACGAAATTTTGTATTTATAAAATACTGTATTGATGTGGTATTTTTTATTTATGAAATACGCACTTCATTATACATTGATTAATGAGTCATGAGATGAGTCATTAAGGTGGTATGGTTTGGGAACATGGTTTTAGCACATAGTTTTGATTCTTTATGATTCATTGCATGACTCATGAGATGAGTCATTACATGACTCATGAGATGAGTCATTACATGACTCATGAGAAAATTATTATTTTGATGACTCATGGTGTGACTCATAGGATGAGTCATTCATGTCATGACATATTCTTCCTCTATAAATATGAGCTATCTTTCTTCTTTCATGGTTAATGGAAAAAATGAAATAAATGGTTTATTCATAGTTCCTTTCCATAAAAGAAAAGAAGAAAGATCTATCTCTTACTAAACTCTAGCAATCTTTAAGAAAGAAAGTAGTAGGATTTTAAAGTACCCCGGGGTGGATATCTTGCCTTGTGTCTCAAGAAGACTCCGATTTTATCAAGCCCACTTGAAGACTTGGAGATCCACTACGATGAGATTTTCTACTACAACGAACAAGAGCTAGGGGTTATTCGATCTTCCATCGAATCACGCTTCGAAAGTATGACTTTCTAACTCTTGAATGCTCTCTTTAATATAGGGATTATGTTAGATTTAATTAGGATGGTCCTATAATGTATTTCATGCTCTCTACATGCATAGCATAATTATACATATAGTCTTCCGTTGCGTATTTTGCATGTATGAAGCATGGATTCCCTTCAATCATTTATTTGTGCTAATTGAGAGATCACGTTGTAATACACAATGACACTTAGATGAGTGGTTGGTGAGAGACGGGTTCAATTCTAAGAGGAGCGACTTGGTTATAAAAGCCTAGTGAGAGGTAGTGATTCCAAGCACTTGAGGAAGGTGAGACGGGCTAGGCCAAAACTAGAGAAGTGTATTGTGAGATTAACATCGCGTGATTTGTAAAAGTTTCGGTGAGCTTAAAAAACCGATTGTGCAGTATTTTTGTGATATAGTGGAGATTCTCTCGAGGGTGAGGAGAG